>NW_009711956.1:4069-175057 GCF_000703405.1 Apaloderma vittatum
TTAGTCAAGGGTGGGAGACAATAGAATGAAGAAAAAAAAAGGGGGGGGAGAGGAAAAAGGGAAAATTAGAAGAAAATAACTTCCGGGAAATGTAAAGAAGGAAAAAAGGAGGTGGGGGGATAGAGTGAAAAGGAAAGGATTGTAGATGATAGAGACACCTAGGAGGTTCTTAAAGAAAGTTGTGAAATGTAAGAGGTGGGTCTGCAGGGACTGACTGGGTGACAGAGAAGAGGGGAAACAGATCTGATGTCTGACCTCTGACAAGAACCAGAAGTAGTGTATTATTTGAGCGGAGTGGAGGTAGCTGGTGGAGTCAGTGTCAGAGGCCTTGTGTACTGTTGTGGTGTGATGCTGTTAGCCAATGGGTGGAAGAGTGAGCGATCCACAGCAGTATGCCAGGGGCCTGAAAAGCAGTTCCTGGAATCTGCACAGAGTAGGGACAGCTCTAGGGAAATAAAAGGATAAATTCTATATCCTACTTGACTTTTGAACATATTGCCTGACTGTATTAGTTTTTGAAAGAATCACCAGATTTTGATCAACAAATGTTTACCTTACTTGAAAATACTGGTGATTGCTGTTCCTAGCAATCATTGTACAGTGAAAAAAAATGCAGATAAAACATGGCTATTGCTGATAGGACATACACCCAGTCATTCAGAAAAATAAACTGCCAGGAAGAAACTGCAACAATGATCAGTTCTTCACCTCCTCCCCATCTTTTTTGGAGTTTGTTATGTAAGCTGACACTGAAAATTGATTCTCTTAAAAAGTTGTCAGGGAAAGATGGTTCTAACAAACACAGATTCATATCTCTGAAGAGGAACAAATTGTTATGTAAAGAAGATTTTATATTTTAATATGAATCTTGTTTAAGTGTGAAAAGGATGTTATGACAGAGTCAGGTTATAGGGACTTCAAAGTATCTCTAGTTCAACCTCCTCAAAGTAGGGTTGATACTAAATTCAGACCAAGTGTCTCAGGGCTTTGTCCAGTTGTGTCTTGAAAACCTTCAAGAACAAAGACTGTACAGTGTTCCTGGACAACCTGCTTCAGTGTCTGACTGTCCTTGGTGACTTTTCTTTTCCTTCTATCAACTTACTTTACTCCACCATGCACTCCAGTATAGTTCCTAAACACTGGAGAATCCTACCATGCACTGGCCATTAATGTGTTTTGATTTAGTACATATAGTTATGTAAGGTATTAGCAGGAAGACACTCTTTGGTGGCTGTAGCAAATCATAGTGAACACAATTACAAACATAAGTGCAGCTGTCATCCTGGGATCACAGAAACACCTCAGTTTCCCTGCTGAAACTCCCATAAAAGTGATGAGTTTCAGCTTGCTTAACTTTTGAAATCTGATAGCACCACCGACTAGGATTCTGGGCTGCCAATTTCGCTAAGCCTTGATATAAGAAATGCTGCTATATTTTGCACATAAATCAATAGAAACCTGCAGTACAAATCTCCCAAACAACTTTGAGGCTAACAAGTTGCTGGGAACAGCCTTTTATTGTCCTCTCCATAGTCTTGTGTTGGTTTGACAAGAAAAGCTTTAAAGATTTCAGGTATGGATTTGAGGGAAAGGTGTTGAGGACAAAAAGAAAGGAAATACCACGTTATGAAACACTTGTGTATCTCAGTTTCCTTTTAATCATAACAGACATTTATCCAAGAGTTTGTGGTTGCCTTCCGTGGATGCCAGAGGCAAGCAGTGATGTCTTATTGAAAAGTTGATTTTTCAGATGACTGCTGAGAACAAATACACCACTCAGACCTCAAAGTTCCTTTCCATTGAAAGTCATCACTTGCAGAAAAGACTTCTCCATGCACATTTGGTCTAGTAGCTTCATTTGAAGTGAATTAATACAGGAAGAAAATACTTGTAAGGTACAAACATGTACCTCTTGCTACTTTTTCTTTCTTTTAACTTGGAAAAAGCAACTAACCTTCCAAAATTAAAATGAGGACAACATTGGCTGCCTTAAATAGTTAACTTTTTTTTTTTTAATAAATCATATGGTATTTTTGATTCCTTTCAAATCACAGAGTCACAGAGTGTTAAGGGCTGGAAGTACTGTAAGTGCAAAATAGCTATTATGTTTCCCTTAGGTGCTGTATTTAGAAATACAATAAATACACTGTCTTCACCTTCCGCAGTGAAAAAATCAGGGAGTTAGAAACAATTCAAAAACTGTAAAATAGCCAGTGTGTGATCAGGCCATTTACTGGCAAAATGAAAATGTATATTGAGAATCCACTGTTCTTTTAAGAGAAGATTTGAAACTAAATAACACTTATTCAGGGTTCATGTGCCTCAGGATGATATAGGGTGGATACTTCCTTTCGTTGAGGAACAAAAATTGCTAAAAACTTTCACAAAGTTAAAATGTATATATGCCTCAAAAAAAGAAAAATTATATTTCACAGGAATAACCTCTTTCTGAAGAAAAAAAGAGGTTTCTTTGAAAATTCATCAGCTCTGACATTCAGCCCTGATCAATTCAAATGGCACGAGATATGCAGAGTATATCACTGAAATCCTTGAAGACTGTAATATTAACAGACTTGTTTTAAATTAAAATTGTAGGTAATGTGCATTCAAATGTCAAATTAGTTAATGCAGATTAAAAGGAAGACATAAGAATAGTAGCATCAGAGCACCTTAAGTCCATAACTAAAGATTTGACATATATTCCATTAAGAAATGTTAAAGGACAACCAGTTTGTCCATTTTGGAGGATTCACAGTAGGATTTGTTCTTTGCTTCATCCTGTTTAATTCTGTTCAGCGTCTTGCATATTGCTTGATGCCTTAGTGGCTGAGAACCTACCAGTAATTAAAAGATTGAGAACTCTCACATATCAGTTTTCTCATCCTTTCTTATTCTTCCAGGTATGTCTGTAAGTGAGTAGGTGTGTGCAGAAGGATGAAATCCCGTGAAAGAGTGGAACAGAGATTCTTACGGTACATTTATTGTTGTTATGTTGTTTGTGTTTTTACTGAGAAGAAAAAAAATTGTAGCAGAAGATGGTGAGGTCAGGACGAATACTCTTTCCTAAGATGTTCGTCTACAAATCAAGGACTAACTTCTTAATTTTTCATCCATAGGATTTAATTCTGTTCTAGTCAAGCAAAGGTTTCAAATAGGAATTTAGATGGATTTACTATATCCTGGGACATGACCATGAACTTCATTCTTTTTATTACATAAGAGAAGTGTGTCAAGCATGGAACAGCTCTCGTGGTTTTCTAGTAACCTGTGTTACTAGGGTTGAAAATAAACATTGATGAAGGACCTAAATACTGTGACCTGCAATTCACAGAATCACAGAATGTTAGGGGTTGGAAGGGACCTCAAAAGATCATCTAGTCCAGCCCCCCTGCCAGAGCAGGATCACCTACAGTAGGTCACACAGGAACGCGTCCAGGCAGGTTTTGAATGTCTCCAGAGAAGGAGACTCCACAACCTCCCTGTGCAGCCTGTGCCAGTGCTCTGTCACCCTCACAGTGAAAAAGTTTTTCTAATATTTTTGTGGAACCTCCTATGTTCCAGCTTGAACCCATTGCCCCTTGTCCTGTCATTGGATGTTTCTGAAAAGAGCCTGGCTCTGTCCTCCTGACACTCCCCCTTGACGAATTTATAAACATGAATGAGGTCACCCCTCAGCCTCCTCTTCTCCAGGCTGAAGAGATCCAGCTGCTTCAGCCTTTCCTCAGCATTGACCCCCGAGGGACCCCACTAGACCAGTCAGCCTCACCTCCATCCCCAGAAAGGTGACGGAATACCTTATCCTTGGTGTCGTCTCTAGGCATATCAAGGATAAGAAGGTCATTAGGAGCAGTCAGCATGCTTTGCCAAGGGGAAGTCATGTCTGACCAACCTGATAGCCTTTTATGAAGACATAACCAGTGTATGGATGGTGGCCATGCAGTGGATGTGGTCTATCTGGATTTCAGCAAGGCATTTGACACTGTCTCCCACAGCATCCTCATAGGTAAACTGAGTAAGTGTGGTCTGGATGACCGAGTAGTGTGGTGGGTCGCTAATTGGTTGAAGGGAAGAAGTCAGAGAGTTGTAGTCGATGGGGCAGAGGCTAGCTGGAGGCCCGTGTATTCATTCCACTTCCTGATAATCAGATTCGTTTTAATGAGGCTCTTGTTTTTCACTCACAGTGGTTTTCTAAAGGGAAGAAACATAGAAGTCAAATCAGCCTACTAGAGTGAAAAAATAAATATTAACCTGGATGTTGAACATCCCAGTTCACAGATGCTCTCAGGGCTGACAAAGCAGAGGCAGCAGAGGTACACCTAAACTTGCTCACTACTGCTCAACAAAAGACATCAATGCAGCCAGCAGCAAAAGCCACAGAAAATACGAAACAATAGCTATTGTATGAGACATTTTAAAGGAAGGAAAGGTTTTGTGAAAAGTTAGCTATTCCTGAGCTTTAGCAGATTTATGGTAGAACTGCCAGAAGTCATGTAATGAAAAAAAATGAGGAAAAAAAAAATTACTTCATAATATGCATGGCTAATGCAAACACTAAATCATAACTTAATTTCCATTTCACAGAAATAATCTCTGGTTTTAGATATACAAAACTGCAGTGTTTTTAAAAGAAGAATAAACTGAAAAATCTACATCATATAGGAGAATATAAAAAGATTATTTAAAAATTAAGTTAAATTTTATATCTTGATTTGTGTTTCTGCTTTCACCCCTTTAAATCTTGCCCCTCATCTGTTTGTCTGTTTGAGGGATTATCTGATAATAATAGACATAATCCCAATGTATTTTATTTTGCAGACACATATGCTACCAAACTACGAAAAAGGATTAGTTTTATCTGTCATACAGCATGCCCGTGATGCAAAGTTAATCACTGTTTCAGGAGACAGACCTGCCCTTCAAAGCAAGGAATCCAGCCAGGCAGACGTCAGTAACACCCCTCGAAACGGAGCAGAAACACAGGGCATTCCCAGGCTGCCTGCCAGCACTGTTAGCAAAGTAAAGTTCCAAGCTGTCCAACTGCCTTACCTCCTCCCCCTTTCTAGCTCTGTGGGCACGAGGGATATGTTTTTTGCTTTTCCATTAAACCAGGGTGTGTTAAAGGTAAATAAAATTGACAATACAAGGCTAAAGATTCAAGGCCTTGATGTTTTCATACCAATTTTGCAAGTAAACTTTTGATGGCTTCTACTAATCTCATTATCATTGACCAGTCAAGCCTAGCAACAGTAATGAGCATCAACTGGGCTCTAGCCAAGTTGCATCTAATCTAAGAGTCAATAGTCACTGTTTTGTTAAAATTCTGTGGTGTACTGAAGGCTATCTGGCTGACCTTGGAAATTCTGGTTTCTCGTCATGCTCCTTTTCTCTCCTCTGCAACAATTTCACTCATTATTTCTTCTAATCCATACCTCTCAGGACTGTGAACTCAACAAGCATGTGATCACTGCAAGCCAGGCTGCCTCCAATCTTGATGTCACCGACTAGCTCACTTGCACTGGTGACCATGAGATCCAGTACTGTATCCCCTCTGGTAGGGCCCTCTATTACCTGGCTTAAGAAGCCATCCTCCAGGCATTCCAGAAGTATCCTGGATTGCCTACAGCTCACTGTGCTACTTTTCCAGCAGATGTTGGGGTGGCTGAAGCTCCCCAGTAGGACGAGAGCCTGCAAGCACAATGCCTCCTGTAGCTGGAGGTAAGAAGCCTTCATCAGTAGTCTCCCCCTTGATTGGGTAGCCTGTAGTATACCCCAACCCAAAGGTTCTCTTTGTTGCCTTGGTCTCTAATTCTTACCTGTAGGCTTTTAACCTGCTCATGGCTAGTCTTCAGACACAGTTCTTTACACTCCATCCATTACTCCATCTAGAGCACAGTGTCTTCCCCCACCATCCTCACCTGTTCTTTCTGAACTTGTAGCCATTGATAGCAGCCTCCAGTCATCGATGGCTACAAGCTGGCTGGTACAACATGGCTACACTGTTACACTTGTTACAGAGTGCCAAAACAAGTCATTCCTCCTCATGTGAAAAATTTGATGCAAAGGTGTGTGACTGTCTCCTGACGCTCTGTATATCACAGATATGAGCTCGATATGTCAGAAGTTACAAATACAGTGTTGCCAGGGGTTTACAAGTTAGGGACCAGACTCTTCATAAAGGTCAGAGTCATTTGCAAACCATTCATTACACATCTAAACAAACAATTAACAATAATATAAATATGTAGTATATAGTGGATGTTTTATTACATTTGAGGAAAAAAGCTATTTTCTTCCAACCTGTGGTGTGTTTTTGTCACATTGTCAAACGTTTGTTTAGAAAAAAAGACCAAAAAAAGCAAGCCCATATTGGCACATGATAACATGCTTAAAGGAGTTTTGCTTCAAGTAAACATCAAATATCATGAAATCTGTGTTGAAATCATGGGAACTAACAATGATTGTCACATGGCAGAGACTGCAGGGCCCTTTGCTTATACATTCGGCTCTCAGATATGGAACCAGCCACCTGCCTTGCTTCATCATTTTCTCTTATTTTCTCTTGAGACCATAAACATAATATTAGTCAGCTACATATATTCTTGCCAAAACAATCAAACAAAAAGACTCACAGACAGGTTTTGTCTTTTCTAATTTTTTTTTTGAAATGATTATTTTTGTATTTTTAAGTCTGACTAATAGAAAACTTAGAAGAATAAGAATGGTTGCTTAAAGAAGCTAGACTGCACGTGGGATTTTGGGGAATTCCAGTCTCCACGTTTATATGTAAGTCAGAGCTGGGGGATTCCTATCCCTGAAATACAGTCACCTTTCCTAGTCTTCAGGTCCTGAAATAAGAGGATTTTTTGCTTTACAGTAGACTGCCTAGAGTGGTTGTGCCATGACACAGGCCTCCCATCTTCCTCAGGCAGCCATGAATGGCAAACAAAAACATCAAGTATCCTTGGAAGACCACTGCAAAACTGGGGTAGATGCCAGGTTCCTAAAATAGCCCACCATCAGCCTCAGGAAGAGTTTGCTGGACCCAAGATATCATGAGTTAAGTATTTTAGGCTTCACTAATTAGCACCTGCTGTAATTTTACCCTAGGGTCTCATTTTTGCTGGAAGTAACAGCAGCTGCTGCCTCTCCAGAGTAACCTTAAATCTCGTGGAAAAATCTCAAGAGTCGCTATAAAAGGAGAAACATTTGGTCTGCTATGAGGCCAAAACATAAGCTCTTTGTGAGGAACAGAGGAGCAAGTGATAATACATGAATTAATCAATACATGAATTAACCACTGCCATCCACTCGCCCTGATCATCAGGGAGGTAACGGACAACCCTCAACCTCACGGAAGTTTCACTGATTCTTCTACGAAACATAGATTGTTTGTGTATTGGTGGCTACCAGACCTAATATCAGACTGTTTTAAGTCTATTACTTTTATATCACAGAACCACAGAATCACAGAGTCACAGAATCACAGAATGTCAGAGGTTGGAAGGGACCTCAAAAGAACACCTAGTTCAGCCCCCTGCCAGAGCAGGATCACCTACAGTAGGTCACACAGAAACGTGTCCAGGCGGGTTTTCAATGTGTCCAGAGAAGGAGACTCCACAACCTCTCTGGGCAGCCTGTGCCAGTGCTCCAACACCCTCACAGTGAAAAAGTTTCTCCTAATATTTTGTGGAACCTCCTATCTTCAGCTTGTACCCATTGCCCCTTGTCCTGTCATTGGACGTTGCTGAAAAGAGCCTGGCTCTGTCCTCCTGACACTCCCCCTTGACGTATTTATAAACATGAATGAGGTCACCCCTCAGCATCCTCTTTTGAAAGCTAAAGAGACCCAGCTCCTTCAGCCTTTCCTCATAAGGGAGATGTTCCACTCCCTTCAGCTCCTTTGTGGCTTTGCGCTCGACTCTCTCAAGCAGTTCCCTGTCTCTCTTGAGCTGAGGGGCCCACAACTGGACACAATATTCCAGATGTGGCCTCACCAGGAGAGAGTACAGGGGGAGGAGGACCTCTCACGACCTACTAGCCACCCCCCTTCTAATACACCCCAGGATGTCATTGGCCTTCTTGGCCATGAGGGCACGTTGCTGGCTCATGGTCATCCTGCTGTCCACCAGGACCCCCAGGTCCCTTTCTCCTACGCTGCTCTCCAGCAGGTCAGTCCCCAGCCTATACTGGCACATGGGGTTATTCTTTCCCAAGTGCAAAACTCTACACTTGCCCTTGTTGAACTTCATAAGATTTCTCCCCGCCCAGCCCTCCAGCCTGTCTAGGTCTCTCTGAATGGCTGCACAGCCTTCTGGTGTGTCAACCACTCCTTCCAGTTTTGTGTCATCAGCAAACTTGCTGACAGTGCTCTCTAATCCCACATCCAGGTCACTGACGAATATATTGAACAGCATTGGCCCCAGGACTGACCCTTGAGGGACCCCACTAGACAGAGGCCTCCAGCTGGACTCTGCCCCATTGACTACAACTCTCTGACATCTTCCCCTCAGCCAATTAATGACTCACTTCATTACTTGGTCATCCACACCCCACTTCCTCAGTTTACCTATGAGGATGCTGTGGGAGACAGTGTCAAATGCCTTGCTGATATCCAATAGACAACATCCACTGCATGGCCACCATCCATCCACCTGGTTACATAAAAGGCTATCAGATTAGTCAAACACGCCTTCCCCTTGGCAAAGCCATGCTGACTGCTCCTAATGACCCTCTTTTCCTTGATATGCCTAGAGACAACACATTGTATATATCTGGAACCAGCACCGAACTATATAGCTATAAATGTCTAGAAACTTGTCTCTGATATGTACCTCAAGCCATGGGACAGAATCATAACAGAAATGGTTTTGTCACAGTGATACTTGCAATATGCACCAGTTTGTCATGAATATATCATCGATTAGATTTAGAAACTGTAACCTTACGGTGAATGTACTTATACCACTGATGAATTTGACCAATTTCACAAATATGTCGTACATTCTGTTGAAGCATTTAGATAAAACTAGCATAAATTTCGATTCAAACTGACCTGGACAAGTTTTATGAATCTTGGCTTGGATATAGAGTCATAAAAATCTAAAAGATTCTTAACACAGTGTCTCTTTCATACTGAGTCACACAGAGAAAATTAGTAGTGAATTGATCAGTAGTGAGTGGTCAAGAAATTGAGTAAATATTTGACTCTCTAAGAAACAATACATTACTTAACAATAGATACAAAAGAAACATCTGCAGGGAATTTTAGGGAAACCTAAGGACAGTTAACATCTGAGCAATGCAGTGGAAGATGAAGAAGATGAAGGCATGAAGAAATGAAATTATTCACATAAGATATATTTCACATTCACTATATCTAGGTGTCTTTGCGGGTACCTCAGGAAAAAAAATGCTTAGAAACATTTATGCTAACAGGTTAACAACAGAAAGAAGATGCCTACAGAATCATGTACGTCTCCTACATCTTTGGAATGGTCAACTTGTCTTTGAATACTGCCTTGCACACCAAAGAAAGCATTTGAAAAAATGTGTAATGAAAACAGTAAAGTCTAAAAGAGGGAAATAGAAAAAAAGAAAATATGGAAATGTCTGTATATGAGAGCAATTAGCAGATGAATAGGAGGAGGTATTTATCACAGATAGGTTTCACATATTGTATTCAAGAATTGTCATACGTTGTACCAGTCATATGCTAAACACAGGGTTTTGGAGGAAACTTTCAAAGGTCAAATATTCCGTAAATATATTTCTTCATTGCTTTCTTTAAAACCTCTCTATATTGACTGTTCTGTGAAAAAGACAGCCTTCTGAAGTGAAGGATAGATGCATGTGGGTGCCTTAATTTCTACCTTCCTAGAAGAGGAAAAGCTGCAACAGCTAAAATATGCTTGTCACAAAACCTGAATCAAGAATTCCATTGATGCCCCATTATCTGATTCTGCCCATTACAGAGAGCACAGATGGGAAGTTCAGATGTGGATTTTAAAGCTCTTTCTGCACATTGCACTGCCTTCCCAGCATCATTAATGAAACTCCTCTTGAGATATGAACATTAAGCTGTGTTCCTTCTGGACTGTTCTTCACCAGGAGGAAAATTCTGCCCTCAAACTTTATTAATGATTCTGATGATGATACATGAGATGAAACAAAGCACAGCTCATTCTACAAAACCAGTATTTACATTTCTAGGCTGGGAGAAACATATAAAAATTGGTGAAGACAGCTACTTCTGACAGAAAATTAATGAAGTGCAGCTCAAAGTACTGATTGCATATCCATAAGAGCTTCATGTTCAAAGGAGTAACATTTGATTGAACTGAGTTTATATTTAGAACTAAGGGATCTGTTCCTTCCAAACACTATATTAGATTTGGACAAATTCCTTTTAAGTGCATTTCACATTTCCTTGCATTTTCTCTGCAATACTTTGTATATTTTTGTACATCACTTCTTGTGATGTACACAAAAACAAGTAATTCAAACTTTTACAAGGCTAAAAGTACATGTTTTAAGACTTGACTGAGTCAACTGGACCATCAATAGCTGAGAATTTTGCTTTCCTCTCTTTTCAAATGAACTGAAAACACTTGAATTGCTTGTGAACCTTTGTGTGCATATTTTAGTGTTTTCAGTAGGAATGACATTCCAGGCATGCCCACACTTTCCTGTCTTGCAGAAATCCTCCAGTAATGGGCAACTTGAGGCACCGTAAACCTTCTCATTAGGGAAAATACAAGTCATTACCTAAAAAAAATGTAATAATTTCTATTGTTTAAATCTGCAGTTTGATCAGAAGAATAAAGCAACAATAAAAATAAAGCAATCAAAACCCATTAATCAATTTAATCGTATTATTTTTATTCTTGCATCTTGCACTGCAGCTCGATGATACTACATATGGTAAAGACTGAAACATGGCCTGACAGATTGTTTCCGATCTCAGGTATGCAGCTAGTACAGATTCCCACCATAAAGGTCCTTGTACATAATTAAAAAGTTAGGTGACCAGATGCTCTAAACAAGGTGCAATGGGAGTGTCAGCTTTATTTTGATATGGCTGTCATACAAGCTTGTCTGAAGAACTGTTATGAATTTAAGTTGGTCTTGAGCACATGGATGGGGAGAGGAGGTGAAGGTTTGTGCTGGTCTGATAAAATGAACACCTTGAACAATTAACTGTTTCACAGGTGTGGGTGCAAACACGCTCATGTTATCCTGCAGGGTGCCTAGTCCTCTCAAATTGAGAAAATCCAGAACATTTAACAGTCCCATCAGGGGCTGACAAAGGAAATCCAAAACCACGTACGCTAGCTGAAAACCAATTGTGTGACGAATCTAATGGAAAAGAATTCCTTCAAGTAGCTTAGCTGTACAGCCGCTTTTATTTACTCTTTAATCTGAAACACTCTTACTTCCTCAGAGTAAAAAAAAAAAATAGTGACCATTAGTAAAGAATGGTTCCATTAGGCTTAATAGCTCCTAACATATGTTTTTTTGAAAGATTTGTCCAAACACTTTTGAATCCTTATAAAATTTTAGCAGCCGCAGTATCCTATGGTTAGAGTTCCACAAGTAATTGTGCTTAACTTCTCATTTCCAGCCTGCATTTTGCTTCTCCAGTCTTATTTGTTTATTCTTGTGCTGACATCATCCTTCAGACAGAGCATCTCCCCTTCCTTACTGATGTTTATATGAATCCTACTTCAATAAACTAAATTTTAAGGTAGAATTCTGAGATTATCTCCACAATGTTCAAATCAGTGCTGAATAGAAATAACTAAACTGAGTTTAATATGCTACTTGAGCACCAAAAGTAGCACAGCAGCCTCCCTTGTCTCAGGAGAATAAATTAACCTAAATGAAGAATCACACCAACAGAATATTTTTATGCAGTAGTATGTAGTACTTTAAAACCATATGAAGAAAATGCGATCATATAGAGCAAAATCTATCAAAGATTGCTACAGTCACAGAATTGATTCTTTCTTCAGATTCACAGGGAAACACATTCATATCATGTATTGACATCAATGCCGACGATGTAGCACCTCTATATTAAGGAATCCTGCTTTCAACGTGTGGTTCAACGTACCAATTTGGTACATGGAGTGGGAAAGAGCTGATGCATTACACAGCAGCCATGCATTATGCGTTTGGGCTCAACTTTTCACATAAGCAGTGTGCTAACTGCACATCTACATATGGATGGCAACAGCAAACACATATCTGCCATGTGCCCTAATATACCAGATGAATCATCATCTCATCATGTCACCTGAAGCACATTACAAAACTTGCACAGAGAGTAAAGAGCTTTCAAGTTACTTCAGTACTTTCTACTTTCTGTATAAGAGACTAGAGAGCTGCAGGAACTGTTCTTGAACAAGATTTTCCACAGGAAGAGGTAGGTAGGTTTTAGTAAACACTGTTAACACACTAAGACTCTTGTTTATAAGCTGCTGCCCTCTCTTTATTCATTCTGCCAGCCAGATCAGGTAGAGCTCAGTATTCTCACCAAACAAATATCAACTGTCTCCAGAGCAACAACGAGGTTAGGGTTTGAATTAGTTGGAACTAGAGAAAAATACTCTAGATTAGTGTCACATTTCTGAAATATAAAGGGAAATTTATATAAAAAGTCAGACATTTCAAATATTAACTTGTGGGTTTATGTGCTTGCCCACAGTGGAAACCGTGAAGATCTATCTGTGTGTTGTGGAACAAATGAAAGGAATGCAGAGGGAAGCAGAGCTGTGCTGTCAATTCTACGACCATTCTTATTTTATTCAAAGATATACAACTTGGAATCCATAATGAGTTTGTCCCCCCAGAAATCTGTCATAACAAGCAGCAATAAATCATTCAGGCATTCACTTATTCATTCATTTCATAATTCCCAGTGAGTGCTATTTATCCTGAGACTGATATGAATGTATGCAGCACTGAAAATACAATACAGTTATGAAACAAACAATTCACACAGGAGATGTCCTGCTACTATGATAACAGTAGTGTTAAAAGTGCTGAAAGAAAGACCACAATTCAGTATGAACCTAAAAAATAAACCCTTGTTATCAACAGGACTAAAAAAGTTGACAGAACTACAAAATATTATTTTTGTATTCCTCCACGGATTTTTCCATCTGGCAAGAAACTACAAAAAGCACGCATAGATACTGTGTCATATTCAGCTTCTGTTTCATCCTTATCTCTATCTCCACAGATAATAGTACATGTATGACTGTAATACATGTGTGTCTTCTAGGGCAGAAGGGCTCTAAGCTATTAGATCTAAACCAGGATGAACCTCTGCAATCAAGATGTATTTGAATCTTCGACATGGAGTAGAGCCTTCTAAAGTTCCCACTGATACCTCCTCTCTTTAAATAAAAACCACAAAGTATAACTTTTATGCATTTAGCAACTGTCTAGCTGTTCAGGAATGCAAGGTTTGAAGTGTCTTCTCTTTTATTAGAGTTCACCTTCATTTGTGAGTGGAAATCGATATCCTACTATCACAGTAGCCTATCTATTATGAAGACATTAAATAGTGTTGTTCTAGTATTTTTTAAGAGATGATGGAGAAAACTGCTGCTTTCTAAATGGGAAGACAAACCAACATATTTCCCATTCACTTGTGGAGTGCACAGATCCTGAGTCTTGGAACTTATCAAAAGAAAAGTCTTTAGTGAAGACCCTTTTAAAAATGTTTGTAAAACATTTGTGTTGTGTGATTTTGGATTACAAAACTCTGCAGGTGTGCATATAAGCAGATAACCCTCAAGCTTTTTCAAATCAATCAGCATAAAGATAACTTTTCCTTACAATATTATTGGACTTCAAGGTCAACTCACCTGATTTTTGTTTTTCATTCATTTCACCAATGTATTTGATTTTCCTGTTAAATAGGTTTAAAATATACTGACAACACTATGTACAACATTGGGACCCCTGGACAAACTAAGAAATAAAACAAAAATGAGATGTACAGTAGTTGCACCATTTGCTTTTATTATGGAATAGAGAGTCATTACCATGTTACTTGCTACAAACTCAGATGTTCAGAGGTTGCTGAGCATCTCCCCAGGCTGTGCACCTCCACAAGGAAACTGCAAATTCTGTTCTCATTTGCACATCATGTGATTGTGTATATTAACATACCACAGACTTGTATGAATTTCTGCTTCTCCTGAAAGTATTAATTAAAAAGGATGGTTCTGGAAAAAAAAAAGGAGTAAATCTACGAAAGACTTCAAGGCAAATGTCCATCTGTCAGGTGTGCTAGGGAGGAAAACAAAAATCCCCTGAATATTTAAGGAAACTTTCTTGTACCTGTTAGGGAATGGTTGAACAACCTGAGAGAAAAGAGAATTAAACTCCTGCCTCTCCATATTAGTCACATACAACACCAAGGCATCAAGGCAGTACTTACAGCTAGAGAATATCAGAGGACATGAATGTTCATCCATTGGGAAATTGTGTAGCTGCAGCTGGCACTCAGCATTGATGGTGAGCCTGTGGAGAAACCAAGCAGCGCCTGTTACTACACATGAGCACAATGAGCAGTGAGGGGAGGAGGAAGGGTAACCTCAGGTATCATACAAAAGCACTTTGACATCTGTAAGCCAGGCCTGAAATGAAAGGGTTATATTTGCAGATTGTTCATTGGCTATTTAGGCCCGATCCAAAAACAATAATAATTATCTAAAACCAGAAATAATTTCAGATGTCATTAAAAGCTTCTTGATCCCAAGAAATCTGTGCATATATTTTTCTCTAGACAATTTGCCACTGAAGGACATAGGCTGAAAACAACTATTCTCTATAAAAATAATAGGAAATATGACTGATGTGGCAGTATGTAATTCCACAAAATCAAAACCTAATAAGGAATCTTATATGGAATATTATCTGCATTTACTTATAGTGTGAATTTAAATTCAATTTCTTTCAATCATTTTGGGCTATCTCTCAGAAACTCAACAAATCTCTGTATGCCATTATCAGTTGTACAGTTGTAACAAACAGACCAGCAGCAATGTCTTCAGCCCCACTTGAATTTTTTTTTTATACGATATCCATAACACAAAGGACGCTATGAATGGAGCTGATTTTAAAATTACTATTAAAACCAAATAATCTTAAATCTGATAGCTTACAATGTAAATCTATTTACCCAGGTACACCGTGTAAAGTGCTATGCAGCAAGTATGAGACATGAGATTTCTTTGTTGGCTTCTTTTTTCCCTATTGTTTTTTAAACTAATTCAAAAGCTAATAAACTGAATGGCAAAAGTTTTGTGTCTCAGATTTAGGATGGCACAGAGAAAACCTCTGCCTTGGAGAAGGTCACCTGTGAGGACCTTCACAGAATTTTTTGCAGTGACAGTAGAGGAGGATTTTTAGTGTCACAGCGGGAGAGCATTCACACACAAAAGCAGCTGGGAAGAGGATGGAAAGCCATGGAGCATGAATGAATTTCCTACGCTTTCTCCTGAATGCCAAACACTCATCCACACCTGACAGTACCACTCCCATGCTATACCAATTCTCTTTGCTTAAGTCAGACAAATTATTTTTGCATTACGCAGTGTTCTCAATAAACTGATCATTCTAACAGCTCCTCCTGTGTGAAAAGGAGGCTTACCCAAGTGGGTGAGAAAGGCTGAAAACATCCTTCACAAACTAAAAACTCCCATTTAAACAATCCACTCTGTCAAGTATTGCCCCTTTTTCATCTGTTTAGGCAAATTTTGCTGTCCATTCAACAAACAGTTTCCTTAGCGAGAGGTATGTAAGTCTAATTGCTATTAGGTAGACATATAACTTGCCCTGAAATACTGAATTAGTGCTTAATAGGAAAAAAAAAAAACAACCAAAAACCCACAAAAAGCTGACAATACAACAAAGAGGTTATTGGACTTGAAATCCTAATCACAGAAATCTTTAGCTAAAGGCTACTGAAATAAGCTCTTCACAGTGGAGAAAGCTTAAGGGAAGGGCATTAAAAATATCCATAGCTTTTCCAGCTGTTTAATACTCTCCTTACTATTTGTCAAAGACTTTCTACTGGAGCCTATCTGCATTTGCAAGTATGATCAGAATATGCTGTTGCACCAAAAGGACTAAACACAATCATTGAAGAAAATGTAGCATGAAAGGGATATTTCTGGAATAGTTCGCTGTGTGGAATATGGCTTATGACAAAACTCCATTCTGAGCAATTCATCTCTTCCATAAGTAAACACATATTTTGATTTCCACAGGCTGTTTTATGCAGATATAAACAGTATTTCTAATACTATACAGTTGATAGTATCACAAAGATTAGAAAAGCTCTAAAAGCCTTTCCTCCAGCAATTCACACTTGTGATGAGAGATGACAGACTAACTTTCAGCATGACTTATTTGAAGAATCAAGTATTGGCATGGGCATGAATCTAAAAATACTTAATCCAGCCTTGCACCTAACTCTGATCTGAAAGGTTTCTGACAGTTTTTATGGGACTACATGCCCCTGATTTTATTACAAGCACTGGAAACCCCAGCTTCTACAATTTAGACAGACCTATTTCCAGTTCTCAAGGTTTCTTTTTTGAAAGATGGGGCTTTGTTTTTTAAACTCGGCAGTACTTACCCCTGAATATTTCAGTATTTTCAAGTACAGTCACGTAAACGTCAAGAAGAAAACAGAAGAACAGAACAAAGATACCGCTGGAAATTACTACTGCCACGCCAGAGGTGGCAGAAGCTTTTGGCCCTGCACCTCGCTGAGTGCTCACCTCAGGGTGTACAAGATCTTGCCGTCGTTCCATATGCGGAGGAGCTGGTTGGGGGTGGTGATCCAGTGAGCCTCCGCTGTCTTCGAGTTACGAAATATGGTGTCTGGAATCCAGATCAAGCCAACCATGTTGCTGTTCAGAGTTAGTATTTTCATGGTGCTATTGAAGCGAAGACGACTATCTGTCCACGTCTGGGCAAAAAATATATCAATTTGATATTCCTGCAATGAAAGCATAATACACAAATTGAAATCAGTTTAGAGTTATCACTATTACTTGGTGTTTGATAAGGTCTATTCAGGTGTAAAGTGGCAGGATACATTCAGGCCAATGGAGATATGTTTGCTTTTTTACTGTCTGAGCAAATTACTGCTTTACATTTTTTCCCCTTTACTCCTCTAGCTTTAGAAAACAGGCCAAACATCTCACCTGCCTTCGCCTGTGCCATAAGAATTTCTGCACTAGCACATGCTTTTCCATTGTCTCTGAAAAGTCACAGCTACAAGGCACAATTTGCAGAGACTTCTTTGTCATAGGGCAGACTGATAAAAGAGGTGTGAAAGATGAATGGGAGCAGCACGCATAAGTTGGAGAATGGTAAACTCCCCTGATTTTGGCAATGCCTTTTGGGAAAGGGAATTCTTTAAATTCAATAAATTAATTGTTCTGGTTTTTACCATTTTTCACCCACTCCTTTTCTGGTCACACTACAGAAGAATTGAAAAAGCAGTTTCATGCTTCTTTACAGATACTTTATGTACCCCAGACGCCAAGAGCTGAGTGGTCACTATAGCTTATTTCCTTTAATAGGCTAATACCACAATTTACATGAATCTCATGCTTTCTGTCACTCTGTGTTGACTGCTGTCTTTCTGTAGGTAAGCAGTCATAGTAGGTATAACTGTAAAAAATTAAAATACACATATACAAACAGGCAAAATTATACAGGTGAACATAGAAACGCGCTGATTTATGCATTTAATAACCTATGGAAGAAACCACGTAAAAACCAGTATTAGAATTGTGAATTCAAGCCACTGGAGGATGGGAAAGGTGAAGTTTGATCATGGTGCTGGCAACAAGGACCAAAACTGAGGTCGCGGGTTCGATTCCCGCTCGGTCCCCATGTGTTGCCTGGTCTGGTTGAGAGGTGGCGTCCCTGCCCAAAACAGGGAGGTTGGACTAGATGATCTCTAAGGTCTCCTCCAGCCTATGCCATTCTATGATTATGGCTATGATATATGCATTCACAGTTTCATTTGCTTGTGTTCCTCTTTCCAGACTACTCCACCTGCAAAAGCTCCAGAAACAGCCACCTGACCCTGTCATGAAAGATTCTCTTGGTATCACGAGGCTGGCTGCATCCATGACAGGGACTGTGTTTGCTGATGTGACACTAAGCACAGGTTAACACAGGGGCTAGGGATAATCCAGAGGAAAACACCTCCCATGGTATTGGTGCTCTACATAAAAAAGACTTAAAGCTGTGTGGAAAGTCTGGTTTGTCTCTGCTTTTGACCACTCTTTTGTTGCATTTATGTTCATCTATTCCTAGGTTTTAAAAGGGAAGGCGTAAAAAGAAATGCTATTATACAAACAGCATTGTATATTTTTCTAATTACAGATAGTTAGAAAAGCTTGTCGTCTGAACTGAGGACAGCACTTCTGCTGAGAGCCATCTCGTTCTCCTGCACTATTACATTTTCTGCAGGCCATCCTTCCAAAGCTGATGTTATAACACCAGGAAACCTAATTCACTGACACTGTAATCCTAGTCCAAAACACACTCTGGACCTCTTGTCTCTAGGTAGCAAATGATCGATAGGTGCGAAAGAGGTGCTAACATGTATCCAAATACCGTATGATAGATCACCTTAGGAATTAAAAGCTAGGCACCAAAGGCATTAAAGACCATTTTTCCTCATGGCCTAACTCACTACCATTTTTCATTGTATTATTAGCTTTATTTTCTCAGGGAAGGTGATGGGTTTGAATCTGTAGAGACTTTTTCTTCGGCTTGGTGAGCAACAGGTTGCACATCTCCATACACATAAAGAATGCAATGCAATGTACACAGCATGCCTTTATTATTCAAAAAGGACACCCTTAATTCACCAGATTTGAGATGGTAGAGTGCTGATCTTGTTTCCTTACAATCAGCTCTTTAGTCCTTGAAAGTCCAGTGGCACATTCGGCTTCTGTAGAGGGATGTGCCAGAGGTGTCTACGGGTTACTCAAAAAGCTGAGCAGAGTTGCTTTTTTTAGCCCACATGTGAGAATCACTATTTATAGAATCTGAGACCATATGTATACAGCTGGCTAATGACAGTGCTGTTCTTTTACAGAACATGTTTTTGCATGATGATCTTATTTGAGGTTGTTTTATACAAATGCTTTATTTTTATTTTGACTAAATCTAGGAGCAGCCATAATTCGCTTCTAGTATATTGTACATATTTAACGCTATTTAGGATTTTAGAACTTAGGATATTTAGGATTTCTACTCCAGCAAAGGAAAGAAAGACCTTGAGCTTCATAATACCGAGTCCTAAGAAGGTACTGAAGCTAGCTCTGAGCAAAACGGGCACTACAGGCAGCACAGATGTATCATTTTGGTTCCCAACCAGGTAAGTTACTCTGGCTGAGAAACAGATTACATGGACTAGACGCAGGTCCAACTCCGATTTTGCATCTCCCTTACTTATTACTGCAAGTAGGGTATGTCAGCAATGATCATTATTCAAAAGATCTCTGCAATGGGCCACTGTACTCACTTTAATAAAAACATTTCAACCCAAATTAAATAGCTCATAGACCTTAGGAGCTATTTAGTTCTTTCAAAAATGCATTCTTCTTTTTGTAAACTGAGGTCATAACAAGTAAAGCAATATTTTTAAAAGAAAAGTCAATCAAAGTGTTTCAAAATTAATTGTAATAACTTTTTCAATACTTTACCCTTATTTTTTTTGTTTAAAGTATTCACAGTGTTCAGTCAGAATACACAAGCTAGAAAACAAAATTTTCCCAGTTAAAAAAAAAGGACATTTCCACTTTATATCTGAATTGCCATATCATCCTTTTTATTGTCTCCATGAGTCCTTTTTGGAAGTGAATTTTATATTAGTACATCCTTTACATTAACCTTTGGAATGGCTTCAATCTTCAACCAAGCAGATAATGAGGTATGATATTCACATATTCACTCTACTAGGAAGGGACAGAGGTCACTTTCAAAACTGGAATTCAGCCCTTCACTTCTAATGGAGTTGAGCCTGTGCACACTTCAGGAAAATTACCTTTTGCTACACTTACAACAAATACTCAGTTTCCAGTGAAGTCAACAGCTTTCATTTACCGATTTGCACAAAGCTGGTACTGTGATCTCCAAAATACAGCATCCAACAAGTAACTGCCAGAAGAAAGGTTTCTATGTTGGTCTCACGTAGAGAAGAAGGAAGGAGTGTTCTTCATTTGCTAGTTAACACCTGTCATTTTAGATTTTTATGAAATGCAATCATTGCCCTTAGAGAGTTCAAGCAGGACATCAGGTTTCAGCAAAATGATATGTCAGACGAAGAACATTCTACAACTGTAGTAATATTTTTATGTTCTGTTCTACCACTACACCAGAAGTGTTGCTAATATCTTTCTTATTTTTTTCTTTTGTTTTGCTGGTTTTGGCTCCTTTTTGGAAGTAACTATTGACTGCTGTCATGAACATGAAGAAATGAAAACCAACAAAATTTTCAGTAAGATTTCTTCCCAAGTGGCAGAAAGGTGAAACTATCTTCTCCACAAAATGATACCAAGGTCATACACAGTAAAGTGTTCTGTCACTAAATTTTCTTGCTGTACAGGCACCTAACTTGCCATGCACACAAGATTTTTCTTACTTATACCACATAGTCACACTGTGCCTGGATGAGTTTACTGAAGCTACACTCCAGAGCAGCCACGCTTCTGAAAACACATTCTGCCTGAGAAGAAGTAAGGGCCAACCCTAAGAGGAAAATGAAGGGGAGTTCTAGGGAAATCTTTTTTCCTTTAGCACATCATGTATTTCTCTGATGCAAAATTCAGTTATAAACATGAAGGGATTGATAGATTAACAATTTACTATAAATTTTAATAGATTTCATTATATTTGGCCTTAAAAATAAATTCATAAAGTATGTTACATGTTAAATTCCTCACACTTAAAAGCTCTGCTGAAATAGAATCTGTTCAAAGCTGATTACACAAGGAAAATGTTTTTTTAAATAAACAATTTTAACCAATTGAAAGAGCATGAATGTGAAACTAGAATAAGAGAATGTTCCCCAGTTGAAGACTCCTGACATATACATATGTTCAAAGTACATAGCATCAGGTCTTTTAAGAAAGTTTAAATTATCAATGGTTGTCACTGTTTCCGGAAAGACTAATGTTTTCCAGTAAAATTAAATAATTTTATTTATGTTTTGTTTGATCATATGAGTATATAAAGCCTTGTTTCTAGCAGCTGATGTGTATATCTCAGTGAAATGTCTGGGATTTTTTTTCTGCTATGATGACTAGCTTACAACTAAAGAATTTGTCATTAGTTCTTTTTTTGCAACTTACCCTCAGATTAATGCATTATCTCATCCATTTCATCACACAAAAAGCCAGTTTGTTCTACTGCAGGACTTCTACTTGCAAGTAACACTCACTACAAACTGAAAATAATAAGTAACATTCCATCATTGAAAATGTGTCTATCACACTAGTTGGTAAGACCTCACCTGCAGTATTGTATTCAGCTCTGGGGCCCTCAACACAAGAAGGTCACGGACCTGCTTGAGTGGGTCCACAGGAGGGCCATGAAGCTGATGAGGGAGTTGGAAACCTCTCCTACAAGGACAGGCTGAGAGAGTTGGGGTTGTTCAGTCTGGAGAAGAAAAGGCTCCAGGGAGATCTTAGAGTGCCTTTCCAGTACCCGAAGGCGGCCTACAGGAAAGCTGTGGAGGGACTCTTTATCAAGAAGTGTAATGATAGGACAAGGGGCAATGGTTTAAAACTGAAAGAGGGTAGAATTATGTTAGATATTAGGAAGAAGTTTTTTATGAAGAGAGTGGTGAGGCACTGGAACAGGTTTCCCAGGGAAGTTATGGAAGCCCCTTCCCTGGAAGTGTTCAAGGCCAGGTTGGATGGGGCTTGGAGAAACCTGGTCTAGAGGGACTTGACGCTGCCCATGGCAGCAGGGTTGAAACTAGATCACAGAATCACAGGATGTCTTTGGTTGGAAGAGACCTTTAAGATCATCAAGTCTAACCATTAACTTAGCACTGCTAGGTCACCACTAAACCATGACCCTAAGCACCAGATCAACACGTTTCTTAAATACCTGCAGGGCTAGTGATTCCAGCACTGCCCTGGGCAGCCTGTTCCAATGTCCAATGACCTTTTCAGGGAAGAATTTCTTCCTAATATCCAGCCTAAACCACCCCTGGCATAACTTTATTTAAAACATCTCCTCTAGTCCTAGATGATCTTTAAAAATCCCTTCCAAACCAAACCACTCTGTAATTATATGATTATCAATCACTTCCAACAAGGCTATCTTTGAAACAAGATTTTAAAATTGGCGCTTGACGAGGTTCACTTAATTTCCAAAAGTACCTTCTAAAACCAAGGAAAAGATTATGGTCTTTTTACTGGTACTGTATGCAAGTAATCGTCTCATGGAGAACATTTCTTCCCATTCAAGTTTTATAAGCTCTCCTTTAAATCTGGAACTTTTGCTGAGAAAATGACTTAATGAAGTGAGGAAGAGTGACTGCTTTTTTTTCAATGATGTAATCAAATGATTTAATTACATGATATTTTTCTCTTTTGTGGTTATGTACAGAGCAATAAGCTAAAGACAATATTTCTTTCTTATTTTATATTGATTTGTGGAGGGGGGGACATAGCCTAGACTTAGCAACAGTATTAGACACAAATAACTGTACTAGATGATCTTCAGAGGTCCCTTCCAACCCCTAACATTCTGTAATCAGGGGACCAACTACTTGATTTTTTGGGGGGGGGTTAATTTTTTTTTTTCGAATATTCCCAATGTGGTTTCATTAGTGCCTTGAAAATAATCAAGCCAGTGATCAATAATTTTCCCTTCAGCTATTTAGGTTGGAAACACCCTGAAACACCTTTAAATGCTGTTGTTTGAGGCATCTGTAGTCACAGATAAAAAGATATGCTTTTCAACCAAGTCTTTCATTGTTTTCTCAGTCAAAAGAGGAGCTAACATGTTGTTGGCTATACATGAAGCTTTTCTCCTGCCATAACGTATCATTTTAGCTGTGGGTTAATCCTGGAAAATACAATTTAATTGGCTGTCACAGTCGGGTGACCAATTTGAATGACTCTGGATAATAGTATGGTGTGTCTTTGTTGCTTCTGCTGTAGCCTTCTCATTTTCTGCATTTTCACAATACCTCAGAACAACAGTAACAACAACAGCAACAACAAGAGTATTATTCTTAGAAAAACTGCAAGAATCTCTTGCATTATACTTTCTAGGTTCTTACTATCACCTATCAGACGAGCCTCATCACATCAAGACTCCATTTTCCTGCCCTTTGAGAAGCCTTTGGGTGACTATTGCTATATTTTCTGATCAATTCAGAAATGTTTCTCTGACTCTTCCAAAATGTTAATTTTTTTTTACTTTTGAGTCTGTATCTTGATTGTTGATGGAGTAAGACTATGTTTGATTAAAGCTATTACTGGTATTTGTAGGAGAGTGGTACTCAACTAAAAACACCTAAAAGAATAGCCCAGTTATGATTATGATCATTCTATGGTCTCTCCACCCCTGGTATATCACCCTAACACACCACAAACACTTTTCCCACAAGCTTGAAACCAGTCTAATAAACTGTTCAAAGGATAAAATCTCCTTTAGTTACCAAAAGGCTTGAATTCACTAAAGTGGGCAATCCTAAGTCCTAAACTATTCTGGAAATAAGTATTACCCTTCCCGTTTATACTTCAGTCCAAACCATTCAGTATGAAGTACACTTAAAAGTTTAATAGGTAGAACCTTTTAGATGCAAACAGCATCACAAAAATGTTTAGCATTGTGGTTTTAGCTTGAGACATGGGACACGGCTACTCATGGAAACGGGAGAGAAATAGGAACAAAATCTCTGAAGGGTGAGAGTCTCCCCCTTTCTGCACTTAGCCATAGATCACAGGTGAATACACCCAGAAATGCCCTTGTCATGCCTGTATTAAAAGTACAAAGAGAAGGCTTTGTGATACTGTATTTTAATAGGACATGTCCCGAATATTAAAGCAAGACCTGTGATGTCTTTTTATCTAGTCTTCTATTTGGTGTATTTAAAGAACATTTAAAAAGGGTAATCTTTTCAGAGCCTGAAGTTCATTATCAACAAAAGAATATTTTTTCCAGCCCAGCTCACCACTGAAAGGAAAGTTTAATCAACAAACGAATTGCCAAAGATTACCCTGCAAAAGGCTGATTGATTCAGCTGCCCCTTAACTTGTGCAACGAATGAGTGAAAGAAGAAACGCTCCCTGAAATATGGGATGAGTGGTTCTCTCTTCCTGAACCAGAACATTCACATGCTTGATATCGAAACGCTAAAAGTAATTCTGGGGATCACACCTCACCTTTAGCTTCCCCGATCCATCATATCTTACACTGGATAAGTGGGTTAGAAGGAGGAGATAATTGTCCTTTGTCTGGTGGGCTATCTTCTGAAAGGGCTTTTGATCATTTGAAGAGGTACAAGCCATGCTCATGACTACTTTTGTTCTTGATGGACTCCCACAGCAATTGCTGCAAGATGTGTGTTGAATGTTCCCCTGATTGCATGGTGTACAGATTATAAAAAGCCAGGAATTATGATGCTTCCAGGAAAACCCTGAAAGACTTCAAATATTACCTTAGCATTGCTCCTTGATACATACTGGGGTTTTTTTTTACACCCTACATACAACTTGCACTCCACTTTTAAAAATTGGTAAAAAAACTCTCAGATATCTTCTGGGAAGAAAGTAGTGGAATGATGTACTGCTTTCCAGTGAAGCCATTTTGAATCCTACACACTAATTTTGTGGAAATAATGCAAAAAGAAATAAATGAAGTCTGTTGGAGAAAACTTGTTAAAATAGAAGGTATTTCATATGCAGCATATACTCAAAACTCTTGTGGTATCATTAAGACCAACACAAGCCTTCTGTGAGGACAATAATTATCACATGCATAGCTTGAAAGAAAGTTTTCCTTGCTTTCAGCATGGCTTGGGACAAGCAGAGTAGCACCATTAGGGCTGCCTCTAACTTTCCTTGCAGTATCTCTGCCAGCTTAGCGCTTCATTTTTACAGAGGCTGCTCAGGAGCCAAATGAGGGGGATTTACCTCTCAGTAGGTACAGCACTGGGTTTTGGGCCTTAAGGGATGACATGTCAAGGATCACCTCCCCTTCTCCACCAATATCCTTTGTTTTCACTCTCTTTGCTCCTGCTCCCCCTCCAGCTCCTATTCTTATTCCCAATAGTCTCTGAGAAGTGGAAGAGCTCACAAAACACTTCTCCACTTTTGTGCTTTTTTCTGTTCTTATCTGAGCTTATTTTTCCCAGTAGCATTAAGGCTGTATCTTCAAAAGACCTCCACAATAAATATACAAACAAAACCAGAAAATGATTAGGTTTGCAGCGGTAGTAAAACACATAACTTTGAAAAGTTTCCAAATTGTTTTATTTCTAGAAATTCTTTGAATAACTTGCTCTTTTGTGAGAATTTGCTTTGATACTTTCATAAAGTCACAAGCATGATAGTTACATGGAGGAAGCACAATGAAAGAAGAAAGTCAACATTGAGATTGTCACTACAGATACAACAGCTATTCAGGTAAACACTGGGAAAGTATTTCAGCAAGCAGGCACAATTGTCTCCATAGCTGAATGCTCCGAGTCAAAAGGAAAAAGCCAACAAAAAACCCAACAAGCTTCTGTCATCACTGCCTCAGCAGGAGTCTCAGAGCAAGAAGGATGGAAACATGCCTTCTTCACTATAGCAACGCCCTCTGGCTGCTTTAGGAGATTATTTCACTGATGTCTCACTATTAGAAAGAGTGAAAGACAGCTAACTTCACACTGAAAACAAAGCATGCAATTATCATGTAGCCTTTCCTTTCCCTGAGAAAATACTTACCTGTCTCACTGCACGTATTTTGGAGCCCTGAAGGCTAGATTCAGCTCTTCCGTTTTCTAGATAACTTCTTACACTCAGTTAAAGGAAGAGCTGGAGATGTTTGTCTTGGCCCATCCCCTGAGATCCCTTCATGCCTCCTCCTCACTCTGCACTGATGGATTATCTCTTCTGGTTTGATGAACCATTCCATAATCAGAAACCCAGCATGAAATTGGAAAGAATGCAGCTCGTTTTACAAAACCAGCTGCAGATCTCTTCCCATCCATTTTGGTGGAAGGCTCTTCATTCTTGCTGAATATTGCTGCTTCCCATTTCTTTTGGGACTCTCCTGCTGGCTTCTGTTTCTCTTAGAGCACTCCCGAAGACATCTCGATTGCTGTGATTGCGCCCCACCTGCACTTCCACAGCCTCTTTGTGTGTCAAGGAGGCTAGGGTTCATGTCCTGTTGCAGACAGGGCCTGATGAGAAGCTCTGTCATTGATGAGTCATAACTATAGGCTCTAAAATTGGCCACTTTAGAGAAAGGGACACGCAAAGCACTGACGTTAAGTCACAGGGGAAGAAGAGTTATACACGTGGGTGATACACGGACGTGGGCAGTCTTTTGGTCACTGTTTTCTGGTGGGCAATGTAACTCAAAATGCTAATTAGAATAGTCATTCCTAACAAGATTGCCACTGGAAGAGACAATGTTGTTGGGGCTGACAGAGAAACTACAGTGCCCACTCTGACCTGTAATTTAACGCTTTACTAAGATAGCAGACAGGTTGGGTTTTATTTGAGAGACAGAGAGGGAGCAATTCCAAATGCATAATCTGATGTAGTAAGAAACCAAGGCTGTTAACTTGTGAATTTACTAAGACAAACACACAACCTTAACTCCTGTGGAAATGGTAAAGAAATAAAAGTGAATAATCACTGAACACAAGAAACAAAGAAAGAGAAAATTAAGCGAACATATGCTAATTGCTGTCCTTAACATAATAAAGTACACTATTTGGGTCTCCTAAGAATACTTGATATCTGAAGAAAATATAAACCAAATTAAAAAGATACTCAATAGTATTCACATATTACAGAAAAAGATGCATCAACTTTATAAGCATAGTTCTTGAGGCACTAGTTTATTCAAAACACAAGCTAGACTTCCCTATCCAGGAAAATAAATGCACTCTCAAAGACTGCATACGGTAAGACTTTATATGCATAATCTCTGTATTAAAGAGTTTGTTTTAATGATGGAGAGAGAGCCTTTTGGCCAAAGAAGTGGAAGAACA
Organism: Apaloderma vittatum; assembly: GCF_000703405.1. Taxonomy (NCBI): domain Eukaryota; kingdom Metazoa; phylum Chordata; class Aves; order Trogoniformes; family Trogonidae; genus Apaloderma; species Apaloderma vittatum. The sequence continues at coordinate 31,350 of NW_009711956.1, forward strand.
TTGTGAAACATCTTTTTTGTCATTGGCAAGCTAGAAAAGCAGAGGTTACTATGATAGTTTTATGTGTACTGCTACTCTTCGTACAAGAGCAGCTGTAAAGGAATTGGAGATGGGGCAGTGATTAAAAAACAAACACCCATCTCAGGCTGAAGGATCAGGTACAGTGAGGGCCTCATGCAGAATCATGAGCAAGAGGAAAGATGGTAAGGATGATGAGGCAGGTGGGAAAATCAGATGGGTAAAAGTCCTGTTCCAACTGTTCCCTCCAATGTTGTTGTTAGGTGACATCTTAAGAGGCTTGAATTGATATCTTAAGAAGCCACATAACACTCTTTTACAGTATCCAAATGTCCCTAAAAGTTGCTCTTTTACCTTTACAACACTCTGTTTGCGAAAAAAACAAAAAAACACCACACAGAAAAACAAACAGAAAAACCAAAAAAACTCCACAAATGAATCTATAACCTCCTTTTTCTTTCTCGGAAGCTGAGATACTGAGGCTTTAGATGTCTGCTTCAGGTTTGTGCAGGAAAACTACAGCTCAGTTCTTTCAAACTCTCTCCATTTGAAACCACCCTCCCATCCATCAGTAAACATTTTCAAGGGTCAACATAAATACATACAATTCTGCATTTGTTGTGCTTTTCCTGAAAAGAAGCGCTAACTCAGTGATTGCATCCCCACAGGTGAATAAAGGAAGACTGTAAACACAACTCAAGCATCTCACACCCAGTCATTCACCCTGGTTCATGGCCAACTGACTCCCCTGCCCTGTTCCTTCCAAAGTAAATCTGCCACAGAGGCAGCTAAAACTAAGAAAAGCAGGCATACATCAGTTGGTGCCACTCCATCTTGGGGATAAATATTGGTCCCTGGACATGGTTGATTTAGCAGAACAGACATACCCAGGTCACAAAGTCTAAGTTCATTACAACACAAATAGGATCCAGAAGGAAAGCTTAAAATCCTGGGTGACAGAAATCAAGTAAATAAATGAAGCAGCAGTGAGTGAGGGTCTTATATCTTGCACCCACAGGATGTGAATAGGTGTTGCTCTCAGTAATCAGAACAATGCACGAAAAAGCCAACTGCACACAAAGTAGTAGAAAAAGCTCATTTGTAAAAGCTCTCCTTTGGAGGGAAATGCTAATGGTTAACTTACCTAACAATGAGAATAACAAGACTGTTTTGCCACACAAGCAGAGGGAGACACTCTGTAATGAGAATCTCATCTGTGCTCAAGCTCTTCTTGGGGTCTTGGCCACCAGCCCTGCATTCTCTGCCCTGCTGGCTCAGGCAAAACCAGACCCATCTCTGCTTCTGCATTACTGGAACCACACTCTGAGGGGAGGCTGAGACTCCATAGTCAATACATATAGCCTTTAAGACTGTACTGGATGCCTTCAGTAGGCAGAGCCTAGCCTTCCCACATCTCCAAGCCAAGGACACTGGTTCAGTTTACCTCTTCAGCAGGCAAATGTCTTCAGGCTTCATCTAGGCTTCATGACACAAGCACAAAGACATTTCAATTGGGTAAGTATCTGAAAGCCTATCCTTGCCTCAGTTTTTTCACCTCCTGGGATTTTTTTTTCAATTTTGATCTGTTTTTATGAGTGGTTCCAAGTTAATTCCTAAACTTAAGCTTCTTAGAGCCATTAAAAGTATGTTTTGGGTCCATAAATGCTGGGAGGAATGTCCACCTGTCTTTGCTGACCGTCATCTAGATAAAGATTGTCATGCTTTGGAAAAAGCCATCAGTTTTACATTTAGTCTTCATTCTTTAAAACAGTCATGATCAGTTTTCTTCAGTTTTAGGTGCACAGTATAGTACTGATTACTGTCCTGAGTTTGGCCCATGGGAGCCTTTTTTTTTTTATTATTTGTAGAACTTCAAGGGTTTTTTTCTCAGCTGCAGAGTAATCAGTGTTGGCTTATTATCAAAGAACATCACATCAGGTAGAACAGTCCCCATGTTTGCTGTTGTTATTGCTCAGTCTCATTCAACTCCAAAGCACTTCTAAACCTGTGTATTATAATAAGAACAAGATGAAAAGAACCTCAAATGAAGATTCACATGAGAAAATTCCTTCATTTAATATTTGATCACTCATTTCTCCCAGACTGGTAATACTACTTTAATTATGAAGGTCACTAAATTCAAATGAGCAAAGTTGAAGCAGGTGACCACTCTGCAACTCTGATGAGTGTTCTTCTTCATGGGTTTAGAGAAAGACTGCATGAGGATTGCTCCTTTAGCTTTGATCAGTCTAAAGACAGATGACTTATATGTATGGATTTATCAGCTAGGACCAACAGCTGCCTTTATAAAAATACGTAATTAAAATATCAGTTGTTCAGTAGCTTCTTTCAAGAATTTTCACAACTCTTAGTTCAGTTTTCATTCAATTATTGTCTCCAGAACAATCTCAATGATCTTTCTTATGGCTTTCATATCACATTTCAAGAATGAGAAGAATTTGCTTAGAATAATTTGTACATAGGGTCCTTTATTTTCATTCTTACTGTTACATAGGAAACTAAAAGCAAGGATTCATGCAGGGTTCCAGTAGCAAAAAAGCATGTCCACTTCTTTCATTTTGTTCACAATGGACTAGAAATTGCCCTTTCTTAGGCAATTGAAATGTATACTACAAATTGTTGCATGAAACACTTTTAAAGCAAAACTTCACAGCTGGGCATTAGGAAATATGTTTTAGAAAACAACAGTGGAATAAAAAAATGCCATAGAAAATCAATTTCTTTTTTCCTGCATTGGCATAAGTTATTGTCAAATTAGAGCTGACTTCTTCTACCCTGCTACAGCAGCACCAACTTTGGAGATGTTCAAGTAAAGAAAACAGCATGAATGTCTACTGATATCAGGCAAAAATGGAAACCAGTGTTAACCCTTGAACTTCCACATGTCTTCTTCGCTAGACTTCCAGTTATCTGCTACTTACAGTTCAGCAGTAGGATAGAACATGAAAGAATTGTCCTATTCTTTTGGTGAAAAGAGCTTTAATATTCTGGGAAAGTTTAAAGTGGCTAAGAAAAGTTTGGAAAACCTGTGCTGGAAAGCTTATAAAGTTCAAATTTTTTGTCATGGAAAATATACAAAGCATGAGAATTTTTAAGAGAATTTAGAAAGAAATACTGTAAGATTATGAGCAAAACATTTATTTTCATCTTTTTACTGAAATTGGGAAAAAGAAAAACAAAATAGATATAAAAATAAAACCTCTGCCAATTTAAGACCAGTATTCAGTAATGAAAGAAATGCAGACTGAATAAGCCAAAATACATCGAGTCCAAGAAATCTGGCTAGATCAGTATTATTGTTTCTGTTCCATCATTAAATAATACGAGGAAAAAAAAATCAGAAAAAAAACCCCACCTAATTATCGGTGACATTCACTACTGGGCAAAGCATCAGTCTGAGTCTGTGTACCACAGAAAGTGACACACAAGAATTATAGTGACCTCATGTCCTTCCCCGACAGCATAACCCTGATAAACAAACCCAAACGAAACAAACAGAACCTCCACAGCCTCTTCTGTCTGCCCGAAACCAGCAGTCTCCTAAACGTCCTTGGTGAAATTTCCAGCTGTGTGGTGTCAGTGGCAGCACATGCCCTGGGCCCATGGCTGAAGGATAGGTGAGTGTCCCAGTGGGGCTGTGGGCCATCGGTGGGGTGCAGGGGTGGGAGAAAGGGGAATGATGTCAAGTGGTTACCACAGCAACGGGGAGGGGACCAGCGGTGGGAGAGGGAGCAGAGGTGGGAGTGTTGCCACGGCAACCCATGGAGCCTTCCTCACTTGGGCTGAAGAAGCAGCTTGCCTTAACTTCTAATTACCTGCCTGGTGCTGGGAGATCTAGGCACAACTTACCAGGAGAGTCTGTGTTATCACTTACATATATTACCTATTTCATGTCTAGCTAGAAAGTGAAACTGCACTGGAGAGAAAGTATTTTTCCCATGCAAGCTACACCCATTTTAATCTCTTTTGATGGATGACAGTATAACCAGTTCACAAGGAGTAACAAAATCACATTTTATTCTTTCTAATATAATGTAAAAAACCCACATGCCAGTATTACTTATTAATCCCGCAGTCCTAGAAGAGATGCTGTGTTAGGGTGGGAGGATCTCTTACACATTGTTACATGACTATACACATTTGCAAGATAAATCTTCCTATTTCCTGTTTAGGGTCTTTCATTTTTTTATTTTATTTTTCTAATTATATCAGGTATTGAAAATTTCTGGTAGGTTCCTTTTGAATTTCCCCAACTAGGGAGTGATGGAGTTTGTGATTACAAGAGGAATGTGCTTATATAAAACTGAGAGGAACAGCCTGGCCTCCTGAAATTGCTTCCATTGAATGGCCCAGTGAATGGCAATCAGCCATCTGCTATTTCATCTGGTATCACTTTTCCCCTAGATTAGGGACAATGAAGAATTCCCAGTGTCAATAATTGATCTAATATGAATCTCATATCAAAAAAGAACAGACTAAAATCTAGGGGGAGTTAGAATTTGATCAATTTTGGCTTGAAAAGTAGGGTCTTAAAAGGAGACAGCTATTTTGAGTGTCAAACCACCTAGCATGAGAAGGCTTGGTAGGAAGTATGACCTGGATGAAAGCTCTGACCAAATTTGCTGAGGTGATTCAGACATCTTCAATGCCTAAAGATATGCTACAGAGCAAATTCCGTGTTAGCTGAGGTGACAGGTAAAGAAGGCTACCTCAGAAGATAGACTGAGGGGTCTGAGAAGATAGCTGATGTGTTAGTCAAAGGAGTTTGAACCCTGAGTTCCCACATCCCAGAAGAGCATATTGCGGGTACAAGCTGAGGGAGAAGAATGTTCTGGATGACAGCACATTTCACCCCTTCTGTTGAAGATGTGTCATTGTGTCACCAGAATGTTAAGTTTCACAGAGACAGAACAAGAAAAAAAGCTGTTTTGGCTGCAGTCTTCTGCTACTGGTAAAGCTAGCTGAAGCGTGGCAGATGAGCAAGAATTTACACACTTCATATTAGAGAATTACTGGATAAAATAAGTAAAATAACATGCTAAAGCTTTGTCCTTCTAGCTTAGTTCTCCAACCCTCTCTAAGAAAGTACTTTCTGGCCCTGAGTTCCAGTTTCACAGATGTATTTAGGAACAAAGCTGGAGTGACATTAAAATATATTTATGTGGGTGAGAATGCTGAAATAGATCAAAAGACAATGTAATCAAATGGCAAATGGCCTAAACTGATCGAAATTAATATTACGCAAATGGAAGTAAATAATCAAAGTGTAGCATCTGCTGCCACAGACGACATCTATGTTAGAAATATATTAATAACCTTAAGCATCATCTCCATTCCTATCAGGGACCCAAATATTAAAATCTATTAATCACAAGCAAGCCCCTGCTCCTGTCAGAAATATTTACATACATGCACCCAAGTGACTCGTAGTCCACACACTGATAGATTAGGAACTGCATGGACAGCTCAGGATAGAGTTAGTCTAAATTATAACCCTAGAATTATACTGCCAACAGCCCCAAATCTGGGAGTTAAACAAGGTTCAGTTTAGATGATTTTTATTAGGAAATACAGTTCTATTACGTGATTAAGAGTTTCTGCAGAAAAACTGTTTTGGTATATTGCAGGTGAGACGCTTATTGTCACCAGATATTACGGGGTCTGACTCGTCACACTATAGAAATCTATTTTCCTTAAATATACCAAAAGCAGTATCCATGTCAAGTAAATGACTCAGAGAAACGTCATAATTATTGTTTTTATTTCAGTCCAAAGTACAGCCATTTCTGAGTATGAAGTCATAATAGCAACATCATCATATTTAATGTTATTTAAAAAGTTCTTGCAAACTCTTGAGAGAAGCTTTTTTGTTAGAAAATGTACTTTTATGTACGCTGAAAATATGTCCAACTGCGACCAAAAGAAATGAAAAGAAACAAACAGCAAACTGAAATCATAGTCTGTATGTTCTCAGTAGATATTTTCTAGATATTTGCAGCTAAATTTCCCAAAGAATCTGTCAAAAAAAAGACAATTTTCTCTGTTGGCAGAAAAAAAGGACTGTCTTTGTAATCATTGCTCTGAAGTGCTGAGGCCCTAGCTACAGAGCAAAAAGCAAATACCCTGTCTTTTCTGACCTGCGCATTCTTTTATTTCCATGTACTCTGGGTGAAAGACAGTTCTTTCAGATCACACATGAGCAGAACCCAGCAAAACTTCACTGGAACAGTCCCAAGCAGGTGAAAGAGAAAATGGGAGAAGGAACTTGACTGAAAGAATTTCCATTAAATCTTCAGTTACACAATTTTGCTGAGACAATTGCATCATATCAGGTATTTCAAAGGAGATTCAGTCTTTGCTACTTAGAGCAGAATACGGCATGGAGAAATCACTGTGACTATGCATACAAGTATTCCATATTATACGTATACTACCATGGTTTTGCAGGTAAATATTGACTTTCATAGCACTAAACCAATAAATCCGATAAACCAACCTAAATAAAATTCTGGCTGATAAGCACACCGTTTTGACAAATGCTAGAAACTGAAGGATAAAGATAGGACATGATTTCTGAGAAAAGTTGTAGAAATTTTGCATTTAGAGATACACAAATTTCTGTCAGAAAATGTGCAAGTAAGTTCTTTGAGTTTTACCAAAACAGAAAAAATAACTGAAGACATATAAATGGGTACTCATTCAATTCCCTGGGCAACCTCTTACAATATATCTATGCCTTCCTATAATATATCTGTGCCTTTTTGTCCTACCTTTTCTGTCATCCTTGATTGTCAGGTAAGATTTGAAACTTTATGTATTTGCAACAACAGTGTACCTTCCACTATCAAGTTGTTCTTTCTTTTGTTATTGACACCCTCAAAGGTCAAAGAGAATTCCAGAGTGTTGTATTTTTCCATGTAGGCAGGATTGCATTTTGTTGTGTTAAACAGTGATCACATTCTGAACAATACTGCCAGTGAGACATTCTAATTGATTCTCTCTCTCTCAAAAGAAATCATAGAAAAAAGAACCTGCCTCAAACTATTTAATTTCAGTAGAATCAGCTACCTAATCAGTAATATCTATTTAAAAAAGATTACTTCACATCTCTGAAAAAAAAACAAAACACAACAAAACCCACACATGAAAAGACCAAACAGTATGCCTTAGGTGTAACAACATCCTGCATGGGCTCAGTGTGAACCTTTGCATTTCCAAAAATGTTTTCTGTGTCAGAATACTATTATTTAACCTCTCTATGTTGCTAAAAAGGATTTAAAATGTCAGTTCTATTGAGATGGCAGCTTGGTTAAGACATGAGAGAGACAGCCTAACTGTCTTGGTTTTCTACATGTGCCATATGTATTTTTGATGCAAAAAGTAAAATAATTTTGAAATACTGAATAATGATTTCTGGCATTAATATCTTCATATCAATCAGTACCTTTGGAAAAAAATAATCACTATGGTAGGCATTCAATAACTATATAAAGCACAAAATACATAGCTCAGAATCAAACATGACTGTTTTCGTATTACCAAAGATTTCGTATTACCAAAGATTTCGTGCTACCAAAAATTTGGTATTACCAAAAATTTCACCTTGTGAAAAATTTTCCACATTCTTAAAGAAGTTTCAACATCTGCATTTGCAAAGGCAGTGTTACCTCTGAAGCAGCTGATGTCTGACACATTTTCTTGATGTCACTTGTTAGGTTTACTCCAAGCATTCACTTCATTGAAACAAACTAGAACTGCTCTGGTGCAGAAGCACCAGCTCGGACAAAAAAATCCGTTATCAGACTGATCAAATAATTATATAAAAGGCCTGCTTATCCTGCAAAAGGCAGTCTCCAGAAAGCCCTTCCAAACTCAGTTACGGGTCTTCTGCGGATCAGAAGGGGTGAGATTTAATAATGGAACTCTCTAGAATGGTTTGGGAAAACGTTGTAACAAACTCCCTTCAAACCATAATTTGCACAATGGATATGAGTGGCCCTGTGGAAATTCTTCTTTTTCAATTAGAAGCCCTGGAAATAGCAACCCTGCATATGATTACTTTTTCAACAGCAGTTTACTCTTGTAAAATCTATGGCTGAGGAGCACCTCACTGCACAGAGAGCTTGAGTGTCAGCTGCCAACTGGGCATGGCTGATGAAAGCCGAGAGCAGCGATGAATACTACAAGATGACTAACAGCACTATATCATTACTTTTTTCCTCTAACAAATGAACAAAAATACCATCCAGAGGCATTCGAGTAAAAATTTTTTTGTGGCCAAAACCGCAATATTTTTGTGACCAAAACCTCAATATCTGACCACAACCTCGATATTTGCTTTTAACATCAAAAGCTCTTCTCATACATTCAGAACAAAGGTCTTGTTCTTGTTTCCCCCATTGTACCACAAGACATGATGATTTCTAATTGTTCGAATGTGACACAGATCACGAGCACCAGAGTATCATCAGTTAAAAATTTCCATGTGTTATCGGCTACTCTACTTAGGTTGTAATCAAGTTATACAAATTTGCCTTTTCTCCAAAATTTTACGAAAAAAACCCCAAACAGACAGATTTTGCCTTAACGAGGCACTGCTTGAGTGAAAAATCTTAATGCACATCTGAACAGAGTGTTAAAATTCTCATAGAAGATTTATACACAGTTCTGTCTATAAAGAGGGAGAAATTCTGCTGATAGAGTAGGAATGAAAAGTTATTGAAACTATGCTTACTTTAGAACTAATTGATATTTTGTTTTGGCTGGAAATAGCATGAAAGTTGCAGGAAGAGGAGATGTTGAACCATGTACTATCACATTAAAACTCTAGGATTGAATGATTACTGAGGTTCTAATTCTTATGTTGCCATTTCCTTATATAAGTGCATAACTAAGTCCATGTTTATATTCTCTTAATATATTTATAGAATAAGGCACTGTTCTTTGATGCAAACATAATTTTCCTCCTAAGCTTCCTGGAAATTGTTTAATTATAAATCTGTGATCAGAGTTTTCCAGCTTTGCTGCCTGTTTCTAAATCCCATCTTTCTGTTTGTAGGACACATCACATGAAAATCAGTTGCCTATAACTGATAGAAAAGTGGTACATACTTCCAAAGACTGGCTATGCATCTGGCTGCACAAATACGGTGTCATGTGCCAAAATTTGGGCACTCAACATTATACCGTTTAGTCTACTTAACACTGAATTAACATATGGTGCAATTTCACTTTATATACAAAGCATATATTTCAGGGTGTTTCATTGGTGTCTTTACTCCATTTGAAATTCAGGCATGAAGAGAAGTCTAGAAAGCATCCAGACATTTTACTATTTGGGTTATAGCTCTCAGCTGGAGTAAAAAATAGCACAGAACTCTATATATTTTAGAGGTATCAAGTGTATTACATGAAAGACGCCAGATAATAAAACACTGAGCATTGCTAGGGAGATCCCTGCCGAGGCAAATAAAACCAAATCAGAAGCCAGCAGCGCCTCTGCTCTCTGAGGAATAGGCAGCATGGTGGGGAAAGTGTGGAACTGATGGAGCAGTGCAACAGCCCAGAGGCAGGAGAAGATCTGCTCACTGGGGTAGATGTCCGCAACTCTCACTCATGACTGGGAACAGCTGACTTCACAGTAGGAGCATTTACTGCGGGAGGAAGCCCATGAAAGCTTCCTTGGCTGCAGGATAACAGCAGGGAGAAAAGCACTTGCAGAAGTTCATACTCGTCTTACTTGAACTGTCACTTACAGAAGAATGGAATAGCCCTCATGAAGAAATCCGTGTCAGTAAACAGGTGACAAGTCCCTGCTGTAAGTCCTTCTAAACAAAAAAAGCATCAGCCAGAGAGGTCTGTTGCATATTAGTGCCTAAGCCAAATTTTTTTCCAGGCACACAGTGATTCCCAAGGAAAAGGAGGAAATAACTTCCATTAACTTTTTCACTGGACTGTAACACTGAATTTCACCGCACTCGCTGGAGCTGCAGCAATAGGCAGCAATACAGGTCTGAGTTGCTCTGGCTTGTGCCACACTTTGAAGACTGCCAGCATCTCCTCAGAGCAGTATCCTGGCAATACATGTTCTCCCTCTAAGACCCCTTCACTACTTTTCTTTCTCGTTATTGATGTCTGATTAGCGTAAGGTAAGGATTTATCTGATTCTGAGTTATGATGAAAGCAATATATATTTGTGCAGAAGTCATCACATCATGGAGCTTGTTAACAGAATAGGACTCACCTCCATGGGATATCTTCATGGAGACTTCCATCGTGGAACTGTTTATTTTCGCGAAGGAAGCACATTGAATTAGGAAATTAGAACAGAAGCAGCCTCAGCTGTTTAATTCAGAATTATATTTAGTATGTACGTATGTATGTCAGTGCCTCTGCTATCAAATATCATTGCACAGTTAGCCAGGACTGGGTAAAAATTATGCTGTCTATGCACTTCAAAGCTCGAAGGTATTAAATACTGTGTTAAGCATGAATCAGTAAGAAAAAATCAAAATATCAGAGCTGTTCACAAAGTGAAATACCTCAAAATAATTTTTCCACCTTCTAGAAATAGTTTGTCCATAAACATCTTAATTTGACACATTAAAAATCTGTCAAAAACATTTAAGTCTTCAGTAATATTTTGCCCAAATTATTTTTAAACCTCTCAAAAAAAATATATTCCCTCATAAGGCCTTGATTTATTGGATCAACATTTTCCAGTAGAAAACATTTCTATGAGAAAATTTTCTCCCTGGCCTTAGGAAGTAACATCATTAACTTATTTGTACATGAAGACTTACATGAAGTACATGAAGACTTACAAGGTCACTTATAGCAAAATTGGGAATGGAATGAGATTGGCATCTTCCATAGAGACAGAACAAAATATCACCCATTTATCTATACGACTTATTGCAGTGAGTATGCCAAACCCTATAGGCTTGGCCGTACAGGTGATGCCAGTATTTGACATCAGGCAAACAACGTCTTCACCCCATCCAGCTACAGTTTGGATGGAGAGAGCACTAATTCCAAAGCTTGGTAATTTGGGGTTGAATAACCAGGTTTTATACTTCTACAGAAAAATGTGAGATTTTACATTTTGCTAACTAGTCCACACTGAGGAAATTACTTTCCCTCACTCTAACCTCTCTAACAGCAGAGGGGCATCTTTAAGTAGTAAATTAACCAACTTCTAAGCACGCACAAGAATTCCAGTTGAACACTACAGGAGTGCTGTGTGCTATGTTTTCATCTCCCTGTGAAAAAAAAAGCTTACTTAAATTACTGAAACACATAACATTGTTTTTTAGATTATAGAAGCATCATAACATGCTACGGAACGTAAATATTAATAAGCAATTAGTAAAGAGCAGCTGCCATTTATGCTAGATTAAATTGCACTGTTATTAAACACCTGAAAAGATCTGGGCTTGGTCCCTTTTAATAACCCTCTCTCACTTCACCTCCTCAGATCTGCTGCTTTTCGTGCCAGCTCAGGTATTTTTATAATGGAGCAAGCTTAATCAACTTTCAATGAGGCAGAATACAATTTTCTGCTATACTGGCAAAGGGGATCTAGTGAGTTCAGACTGTATACTAGCAAAGGTGCTGCTGCTTCTGCAAGGTAATATACCTACAGGGGGGAGGAAGGAAGATCTCATTCACTCTAGGCTTCCACACATTTGACTGTCTTGGATTTGATACATCAGTTATGCTAGATCTGAGCGCAGCAGCTGACAGGAAGGCACAGCAGCAGCACCAGATCCATCTCAGGTGGCTGAAGTTGATGTCTCTACATCTTAATTGCTTCACCTTCCCCAAAGAAGGTGCCCTGAAGCAGATCAGGAAAAACTCTACTCTCATCTTCTCAACACAGAAGTGGATCTTCCCGTATTATATATAGGCATGCACTGCTCTTTCTCCATCATTAAAGTAGCATACACTGGTTATTCATCCTACGGTCATGCACTCTTACCTCTCACAGTAGGCATTTGGAATTCAAAGACAAATTAACACTGAGTTCACTTCATGCGTCTATCTAATTTTAACCATCATTTACTTACAGTGGCTTCTGCAAGGTGCTGAGTTATTAAAAATTCAAATCAAATAGTATCACTGGTGCTTTAAAAAATATCACGCTGACATATCAGGTACACAGAGCTATAATATATAGCTGCATTTATTACCTATAATCAGAAAAAGCCATCAAGAATGAAAAAACCCTAACTATATTTAAAAATAATAAAAGCTACACATTTGCCTATGCTTTCTGAACAAACTTGAATGGGCTGCGGCTTAAGACCAATTTAGAATAATTTACCATCCAGATAGCTTGCACTGGAACAATAAAAATCCCATTTGTTTAGATTTATTTTAACAGTAAGATAATCATGCACTAATCACATAAGCATCTTTTTCCCTACTGCATAATATATGTTTTCATTTAGGCAAAATTATATGAATTTTAAATTCACTGGCCCTATAAGAATAGAAAGGTACAACTAATTATTTTAATGAATAAAAAAGCCTTTTGGTCATTGATAGTTCAGATCTCTAACAGAGAAAAGAGAATAATATTATACCATAGGTCACAATATGGAATCTAAGAAAGCAATCAGGTTTATTTTTATCCCACTGACTTAACACTGATTTGAAGATACATGACTATAATGCTAAGCCCTACTGTACACTTTAAAGTTCAAGACTTCTAAAGAAATAGAGAAGCATAAGTAAGTTGGCAAAGCTCAAAAGAAACAATCGAGTAGCCAAACTCAAATTGTCTTCACAGAACCACAGAATGTCAGGGATTGGAAGGGACCTCAAAAGATCATCTAGTCCAACCCCCCTGCCAGAGCAGGATCACCTACAGCAGGTCACACAGGAACGCGTCCAGGCGGGTTGTGAATGTCTCCAGAGAAGGAGACATCTTTGATTTAGTCTGAAGAGGACTGATTTTATGGGTATTTTCTCTGATATCAGAATTTCTTAGATTGCCTTCCCTATCTCCAAGTGGTTCCCTCAGCAAATACCATGCCTCAAATGACAACAGAGTATATTCATTCACTGGGGCATTGGACTAGATGACCTTTAAAGGTCCCTTCCAGCCCAATACATTCTATGATTCTGTGACTGTGAACGGCACCCAGTTGGCACTGCTGAACGACAGCAGTCAGGAAGAGCGACCCAGGATTGCACTTGGCTAGCAGGTGGAAAGTCCGAGTAAGAGGCACTGCTCATCTTTAACAAAATGCAGCGAAGCCTCGTCCTGCAGAGATGCCTCCTGCAGCAGCTTTGCTGGAAGTTAAACAACGTTTTCAAAACAGCAGTGCACAGGTAAGGCATTTATTCTGGGTGACTGACTTTTTTTTTTAAAGGTTTCAGTCAGCAATTTTACTTCTCAATACGGTCCTGCAAGCCTGTCTGTAGCACCAGAGGGACGTACAGATTTAGTAAGGCCCTGGCTTTCCCCAGGCACAGAGACTGCTCCTTGAGAGTGACTGTGGTCCCCAGGAGCAGGGTCTGAATGTGGAGCGGGGGTGGCAGAGGGAGGAAGCATCAGTCCTGGCTCCTCGCCAGGGCTGTCCGAGCGCCTGCAGGCTCCAGCAACAGAGGACAATAGCACGCCCGGACCACACACTTCCCAGAGCAATTTGTCCTGAACAACTGATGGCATCTCAGAAATTTTGAACAGAGGGCATATTTTGCCTTAGAGACTTTCACCACTCAAACACTTCTCTCTAATTTTCCAGGAACAGAACGACTTGATGATCATTTCTCCCCCTCAGCTCTCATGGGTGACCTACATTATTCATATCTATTGACTTGTGTGTTAGCAAAACAAATAACAGAAACCACAAAGAGTAATGAAACCTGGTATGCAAGAGGACATTAAAACATAATAGTATCATTCATTTTAGTTAAAATTTGTGGGAAATGAGTGAACTATTCCTTTAATGATAACTTGTACCTCCATGTGTAAATTCAGTTAAGTAGCTAAACAAGCACACTGCAGGAATGGCTGCATCATGTCAGACAGACATGCCTGTGCAAACAATCTTGGGAAGAAGCTGATCAATTTTTTCAGTGCAACAATTTATCAGTAACTGAAGCATAATCAGCTGTGACTGGCTGAGGAACCTGCCTGCATGCAATTTAGGAATTCTGGTTAATTATGTAATATTGCTCAATATTTAATGCCTCAGCGTGTAATGAATCAGCCATGAACTAGCTAAGTCTTTTGTAAATTGCTGCCCACTCTGTCTGGAAGATGAGCCCATAGATAATGAAAGACAGAAGTTAACTGAAATCTGAAATATTTGGGGTTTGGATGAATATTTGGGGTTTGGTTGAGTCAGAAGAAAAAAATAGAAAATAAAGAAAAGAAACAAAAAAGAAACAAAGATGACCATTTTGGTTCTTGTCTAGAAACAGAAGCAGGAGACACTTGGAAAATTCCCAAAGAGGAAAGCAGGGTGTGCATTTACAGAGCAGGGCCTGATGGAAACAAAAGGAATTTGGGGACAAGAGAGTAAGAGAAGGGATGTACTGATCTGGCTGAGGGAGCAGCTGAAGAAACAGAAAACAACTGAGAGAGGAGGAAGAAAGAGGTTATGTCTGGCAGAAGATCCCAGCTGCAGAATGGTGGCAGGGTAGGAGAGGGCAGAGGGTTGCAGGTTTGTAGCTCCAGCTGTGAAGGTGTACTCGCGTGTCCAGAAGAGAGCTGTGCTGCTCCCCGTCCACCCTGGAGTCAGGTTCATCTCCTCAGTGTCTGTGCTGAGAAGAAATGCCACAGACAAAAGAAGAAAGACCCCCTGGAAAACCAGAGAACTTAGTTCTACCTAGACCCAGAAAAAATTAAGGAATGGGCAGATGTAGCATCTGTCTGTGAACTCAAACACAAAAATGTGGTGAGAATCACAGACTTCAGATGAGGTTACAAGGCTGGGGAGGATGGTCTCTTCTCATCAGCAGGAGCAAACAAACATTCAGTTACTAAACTAGAAGAATTTAACATTCCATGCAATTTAAATTCTTGTTCCTTGAAATCATTAAGTTTTCTGCTCAACAGAAAACTCTAATTAAGCTCCATTTCTACACTGTACTATCAAGTTATTTTTGATTACATAAAGATGATCTTGACGATATTGTCACTATAGAAACTAGTGCTAAAGAAAGTTCTTTTGCTTTCTTTTCCCATGAAAGAAAGCAAAGAAAATGCTCTTTTTATTAGCTGGTAGAAATTGATGTAGTTTCACTTAAATATTTTCCTCCTGCTCCTCTTTAACCACTTTTGTATTTGACAATACTGTCTTCAAAAAAGCTTTAATTATCTTAAGACTGGGATTTTCTTTTCTGCCCCTGCAGGTTGTTCTGCTTTAATGTGTGTGTGTGACTGTGCTTCTGTGTGTCACAAGTAACAGATACCATAAAAAAAATCCAGCACAAAATCCTTTTAGTTTGAAGCTGATGCTATCTAAACACATTGTTAAAAAACATGCACTTTTGGACATGGGAAATCCCAAGATTATGCTCTTTCCATAAAGCTTAAGTTTGTCTTCATGCATAATACACATTGCAGTCAAGATGAGTAATAGCTTAGGAGCAGAATAAAACTGAGGAAATCACATCTTAAATTATGATATTGCTATGCATAGTATAGTAATCTCTAGATGCCTCGAGATCCTTCCCCCCACTGTTGTGCCCCTCAACTGCACTAGAGTCTGCAACTACACATTAAAATGTATATCTGGCTTCTAAATTTTTTTTAGTTCAGTATACAAGGACTTGGGAGCAATCCTGTAGTGTGGGTACATCATTCTACCTAAAATATAAGCACAGCCACTGTTTCTCCTTGATATCCCTCTTGTGAGGAAAGCCTGCCTGTTCTGTGAAGAAGGTGATTTGAACTGTTTCCATGCAGATCTGAGCACCTCATTGGCTACTCCTGATGCTGCAGCTCTCTCAGACCAGATGCAGAGGATGGTCAGGAGGAAGATGTGAGAACAGGCAGGGGTGCCAGGAGAGCCTGGACTACGGCTGTGACGTTGCCTGGGTGGTCAGCCTCATGGGAAGGCTGATGGTCACAGCCAAAAGGCAACACATCACCACTTCTTCTGACCAGACAAGTGCTCCTGACTCGCTCTCCAGCAAAGTCAAACAGACCTTTATCACCCAGTGCTCCATACGCGGCATCTGAGCACCACAAATCGCATGATCGCAGCCCAGCTGAGAGAGGTAAAGTGCCTTACCTAAGCATCAGCTTGCGCCCAGGAACAACTAGGAGTCAAATCCTTGGGTCAAACACACACAAAACATAAATGTTGCTCCATGAGCAGATCTGCCCCCCAAGCCCGCTGCATAACAGAGTGTACAGATCCCATGTGGGCAACATTGATTCAGATGGATTTTATTTCAAAAGAGATTGTCAAAGAGGCATTGATTGAAAAGGCATATTTACATTTTCTGGGAGACATCTCTGAATGAATGAAGACTGACTGGAAGTGAACACAATCTCAGTAACTCAGACTTCCAAAGATCAACCTCCCTATTTTCTACACCAGCAGTAAATCTTTTAAGACCAAGAAGTTCAATAAATGTAGAGCTGCTCTAGCACTATACAAACATCAAACGACATCTAAGGCAATAATGAGCCGAGGAGCTGCAGAGAAGGTGTTTGCTTCTTTCTAGCAGCCTGTCCTGGGTGATATTATCAAGGTAGTTCGGAGTTGATCCGTTTGATGCCACAGACTGATGCCACAGTTTGACTGTGGTTGCCAAAATTCTTAGGTCAATAAAAGTCCCTCAGTCTTCCTTAACTCCTTCTGGGAGCATCTGCGACATTTGCAACTTAATTAAGTGTTCTGCTTTTTGTTGTTTGTTACAGATTTTGTTTTTATAGATTTTTCATGTGCATAGAGGACTGGAATAATGCAAGGAAATAGAATAGACTAAAGTAGGTTGCTAATTCCAGGTACCTTTGCACTGAGTGAAGGACTCAGAGGTGACTTGACCATGAGGAAAGAACAGATTAGGTTGTGGAATCATGCAGTTGTACCTTTTTATGTAATACAGAAAACTGGATTACACCAGTAAAGAAGGGTGCTTTAAGCTTCTGCAGTGCTTTATGGTAGACCTGAACACATCCTACTGAAATGAAGTGGTAATCTATGCTTTATTCACTACTAGCATCCTGTCAGTAACAGATGTAAAAAAATTATATCCTGAGAATCACAGAGCCTTCTTAGTTCCAGGAGAAAATCAGTGATAGTGATAAAACAGATCAATTTGGTTGCAATGGATTTTTTTTGTAACGAAGTTTGGAATTTTTTTTAATAATATTTTGAAGCTGAAAAAAATTGTTCTAGAAAACATTAATCTACAATGTCACAGACAATTCTTCAAGCTCCCTTGATGACCTTCATCTATATTGTTCCCACTAAAGCTAAATGAATGTCTTAGTCTTTGTATAGAATTTACACATATGGAAAAGGAAGGCAAAGTGAATCCAAGTTGATAAAATGACGCATAATTATTTGCACTGGTATAAATCTCTTCAGAAGGCACAAGACATCAAGATACTCTCTTGCAGTCTATACAGACTGTCAGAGTTGAAAGATTTGTTATTGAGACTCCGGAATAAAAATAGTTTATTATTATATGATGCTGAACATTGAGTATTTTACCACTCACAGATGACATTAGAATACTATAAGCTGAATGTGCATGCTTTTTTATGTGCATTATTTTATGCTGTAAAATAATGAGCTTTCATAAGTTAATGGGAACTGCACTCCTGACATTAATGGACTACTGCCTGGGATTTCTTAGTTGTGTGCACCACAATTCCTACAGATTGTTTGTTCTTGCACGAGTGGATATGTTAACAAGCATTATACAGCTACCAAAGCCAACGACATTTTACTATGATTAGCACTTGTACCAAATGAAAAAAACAACCCACTAGCATAATACTAATGCTGTGCTTTTAAACAAAAGCTAAGGAAATCTGCAGGAAAAACGAATTTGTTCCTAGGCAGTGCTATTTTCAATTACCTGTATGTGCACACTGACATTTTCTTTTTGAAAACTGTTTTAATAGAGCCCAAAGTAGCAATTTAGAACTGTAATGCACAAATCTAAATAGAGCCGAAAATACCCTGAGGCGTTCACTGAGGAGGAGGCTTTTCAGAATCAAATGATACGCCTTTGGCAATCAGAACATCAACAGGTTGAACTCAATGAAAGAGGACAATAGCAAATGACGGGCAAGGGATGGCATGTCTCCCTCCAACTGCAATTGAATGTGCCCGTGATGGGGTGATGTAGCTGGAAACACACTTCCATCATAATCAAAGATCGCAACAGGCAATCACATCAAGCCGTGGTGCTGCACTTCGAAGGCACAATTACTGGAATACCTGGAAGTGAGAGCAATGTGGTGTTCAGTGAAAGCCTGCACAGAGTAAACACAGATGCTAAGTTCAGAGCTGAAAAATAGTGTTGTTTTGTTGAGCAGCAAGAATCTAACATTGATTCTTCTATGGTCAGGAACTCATATAGTGGCTCTCAGATTTTGCCTTGTAAAATTTATTAAGAAACTGCCCTTGTGAAACAGCTCAGCATCAAAAGAATGGAGGATGATGAATCATTTAACTGTACTCATTCTTCTGCTAAAATATATACAGCATAAAGAGAAAGAAAGGAAAAAAAGACAAATTTAATATTATTACATTTCTACCCTTTTAGAAATATTCGGAAATATTTCACGATGAAAATGTTTAAATTTAAAGTTCTTCTTCCAAATATGGTTTTGTACTACCGATTTAGTACTTTTTAACAAAGTCTACACATTTAGAAGCTTATTGTTTTTTCAGGATTTGTGTTAATTTTATTCCTTGCTAAGTCATTAGGGTTACACAACACATAAAAAAAAGACCTTTTTATCCAGAGGCATGCTGAAAGGAAAACAGTCTCACAGAAATCCAGCAGAAATCTTTCCATTTTTGTTTTTATTGATGGAAAGATTTTCTTTAGGAAAAGTGAAGTGTTTCGATTACTCCTACGAATGGCAGGTTTTGGAGAAAATGGAGCCAGATTCTTCTCGGAGGACTACAGTGCCAGGAGAAGAAGAAGCAGATGCAAGTTGCAGCAAGGAAGTTTCTGGTTAGATATTAGAACAACCATGAGAGTGTTGAGCACTGGACCAGTCTGCAAAGACAGGTTATTGGAGATATTAAATATTTGAGAGGACAACAGCTTGAGCAACCTGGTGTAAGTTGTCCCTGCTTTGAAGGTTGGCTTGGACTAGATGACTTCCAGAGGCCCCATTCCAGTTCATTTAATAATTCTACTTTATGAGTTTATCAGATACAAGCTAGACACAACTATAACTGAAGCTGGCTTCAGAACAAAGGAATTAAGTATGTTTTCTTTAAAGCAAATAGCAGGGGGAAAAAAGTGGCATTGCTACATAACTTGGAACTTCTTTTCTAGTTTCCTATTTCTTAATTCCAAATAAATTTACCATTTGCGATTACAAACCCCATGTAATTCCACAGAATACTGTTCCTTCAGAATTCATTTAAGTAGCTCTGCTGTTTTCACTGCTATACCTTTGAAATAATAATTAATTTTACTTAAAAGCTATAGTTTTTTTCCAAACAGTGATTTGTGATACCTCCCTGTTGTGGTTGTGATGAGAGATAAACTAAAAGGCTTTGATTTTCAAAAAAGATTAAGAAAATCACCTCTAGAAGATTAGAACCACTTGTAGTGCTTCTGGTTTTGATTTTTTTAATAATCCTGGCCAAACAATGAAACAGCATGATTATCCTTTCCCCTACCTTGCAGCATTCTTTGCCTCTACTTTCAAATGTGGCATTTGGAGTTCTAGCTGGAGAATTACCTACTCTGGTAAAGAATGATTTGTATCAAATCATTATTTATTTTTAGGATCACTACAAGTCATGAAATTCAATATAATATTTGACTGGTCTTCTTCAGGCTGTAGATAAGTATTTTCTCCAAGCATGTCTGAACATTCAGGATAACGTAATGTGAATGAGTCATCATGATTTTGTGATTCAGATCCTTTTACTTCCATCTCCAGTAAAATCCCAAGAGCAAACCATGTGTTTTGTTAGAAAGGAATTAAATGTCTTTTTTTTGCAGAAAGCTAGACATCTGCTTTCCACATGGTTTTATTTTCACTTTTCCCTGAAATGTACATTTATGTACATTTATGTCAGTTTTTTCACAGAGAAGTGTTTGTATTAAATGTTATAGGGGCATTCACCTGCCCCAGAAGGAAACCAGTATGATTTTGCATCTTATTGTTCTCACTTCAGCCAAACCAGAATGTTCTCATAGCAATTTCAGAAATCTCCAGAAAGGTACAAATTAAAAGTTCCTGGGAACCTAACAAACTCCAGAACTGGGAAATCAGAAAGATCTATTAAGAGATGAGATACCTGCAGCTAAAAGGCAAGTGGATAGCATTATCTCTAAATAAAATTAAAATTGTGCTTTGAGACTTTGAATACTTAGAGACAACAGATAATTGGATACATGGACAGGACGGTAAATCTTCAAAAGTGAACTTTATGAACATGCAAGTACACGTGTGCAGCTTGTGGTGCACAGCCTGTATGGGCTTGTTGTAAATTCTGATAACATCAGGTCTAAACAGAAGTTCTGTATCCTGAATCATCCAACTAATGAAGAAACATGAGACAGTACTGCCAACTGAAGCTGATCATACCTTGTCATTTTGGAAAAATTGGGTGCCAGCAGATAAAAGAACAGCTAAAAGGTGAAGATCCTCACTGGAGGAAAGATCTTGGAGGTCCTGGAGATCAGAGGCATGTGTGGGAACAAATGCTGGTGGTACCTCCTGAGGGAGGTCACTAAGAGCTGAGGAGCTGCACAGCACAAAGTGACATCACTTTCTGTCCCACCTTCCCAGACCAGCAGCCATCTCACTGATGGAGAGGGAAGCTGATACCTGTCGAATACATTGCTAAGGGGGGTTGCACACGATTGCATGAGACAATCAAACATAATCTTGCTGGTTTTTAAATAATACCCAGTATCCAGATCCTCTATGGGCTGTTTTTCACTCTGTGTCACTCACGGCAGAGACCAAAAATAGTAACTACTATTATTAGCTGTTGCAGGTAGCTAGCAACGCTGCTTGCCAAATGGAAGGTCTCCATCTTATCCTCAGTCATCTTGTTCTTTGCATCAGGATACCTCTCAGGCTATGTAGCTTTGCAGTGATGTAGCGAGACATGATACTTTATAGTGCACAGGACAACACGGATTGCATTGACTTGTATGCAATGTAATGTTCAAGGCAATTCCCCACTTTTCATAGCTGATCTGTACTCAACAATGAGAATATTTCCATTTATGCAGGGAGAAATCACAACCACAAGTAAATGGCTGGACCTCTTCTTTGAGATACATCACTGAAAACAGTTTAGGTTATTTTTTCTTGTAAAAGAATTGTTCAGCAGTGGCACTGCTTTAAGACACGTTGGAAAATGGCAATATTAAGCAAGAGGAAATATGAAAAATAAAGAAGAAAAGGGGAAAAGAATACAAGTCTTCAGAGGAATAACAGAAAATAGCATCTTGGAATTATATCCTTCCACTTCTGTAAGTACAAGTTTATCAATATATTTGTCCAACTATTATCTTATCTAGAAATAACATAGCCAATAAAAGCACTATCTTTAAAGGGTAAAAAGGGGCAGATGAACTAGAAAGGGCAGACAGAACTGGAAAGGATATAGAAGTAACTGAACCTGGTTTCTTTACCAGTGGGTCATTATTTTTTCATGTACTAAGATCAAATAATTTTAATTTGCAGCATAGAGAGAATGCATACACCATGATCCATATTAATTAACATTACTCCGACTCAGAAGTTAGTGGGTTTTTTTCCCTTCATTTTTTATCCCATTTGTAAGAGAGTTTAACTAGCCCAAGAATTAATCCACTGGGTAGCCAAGCTGAATGTCTACCATAGAGCTTTCTGACCGATTAGATATATTAGCCCATTAGATATGTTACAACTTCATAATTTACTTCCTGTATTAAAATACACCTGAAGGTATATTTCTGGCACTTGCCACTAAGTGTCACTGTTCACATAGCCTCAAAAGCATGGAAAGAAAAGCTGGGCCTGGGGAGGATCCTCTACGGTTGGGTGGGTTTAGGTGTAGAAGGTGCCTCTTGGATGACATTCTGCTGACAACGCTCCAAGCTGGGGCTGCTTCTCATCCCAGATCGCAGACCAGGATCTGCTAGGATGCAGTATTAAGAAAGGATCATAGCTATTGCAGGGAAGTACAAACACTGGCTACCAAGTGGTGAGCAAGAATGCTGACATGCAACACCAGGAATCTGAGGTGGGATGCTTGAGGTTCAGTAAGGATCATCTCCTCATGCCACCTCTCTGTTGTAGCCAACTGTGAGAACAATTCTAGCCTGTTTCAGAAGAAAGTCAGATAGATTAACTGAAAAAACCAGCCACCACCCCCCTTGCTAAATAGTGGAGCCCAGCTGTGCACTAATTGGGATAAAAAACACAGCAGCTTGCTGAGTCAAACAGGCTTAGCTTTTCTTGGGACCAGGGTTCATGTGCATTAGTAGATTCTGTTCTGGGAATTGAATTAATTCCTAGAAACCAGATATAAATTAGAAAAAAATACATTAATGTTGTTTGACCATCTAATTTCAGAACCTGTATATTTGTGAATACAAATCATATTTACAACACACCCAAACAAGATACCACCAACTTTTCTACTGCAGAGACACTCTATCCATCTTTTCTCACTTAGAAACATAGCACAGGTGTCCAAATGGCCAATAATAATGGTGAAGAAAATAATACTACACAAAATAATACACACAATGGTACAGAGACTGTGTTTCATACCATTTTTCAAGACATCCTGGACAAACAGAACATTCTGAGCAGTTCTGGCTCTACTTACAAAGACCTGACAGCCAAGAGCAAGTGGAAAAAATAATAAATCACTGAGGCACAGCCACTGTTTTCATCTCACTTTTCTGTACCTGATAGCAGCACAATTTCTTCTAGGAATTCAGCTACAGCTTTCTTCAACATGGGCTGGATTTTGATGAGAACAGTACTCTTCTACTTATCTAATTCCGCTATGAATTTACTCAGATGCAGCTGAATTATTTCTAATTAGTTCAGTCACAGCAGTTACTTACATAATACTTTATTAAACATATATATAAATATGTAATTGACCTCGCCTAATACCTTGTGCTTTAAATCCATAGTCCTCCATACTGATCACTCTTCTTGTCCATTCATGGTTTATGCCAAGATAACATATGTTACTGAGAACTGGTACATGAAAATAACCAATCCCACTGGGGTTACCAGTAACACTGGAGTAGTTTCTGTCTGAATTATATCAATATTTTTTAGTTTTAGTAATTTAATAAATCAGGAAAAAAACCTATCTATTTTAACTGCCAAATAATGCATTTGCTCTCCAGAAACTAAGTTTCAGTCAGCATGTCTGTATCAATACAGAAATACCTGTCTAGGAATAGAAACCTTTCAATCTCTTTCAGCTTATTAATTTCTCACATTTTGACCTCCATATTAATATTTACCAAAGCCTTATTTTTGTAAAGGTCCATTTCATAGTATAAAACTAAGTAGTTCTGAGTCATTTCATACATCCATTGCCAATAAACACTTACAACGATTCCCAAATATTACTTCAGCTTTTAAACATCATGTCCCTATTTTTTTAAATATTCTCTAACTCTGTAGCTCCACTGCCCTATTTAGACACAGTTTGTGTATCTCAATAAGTATGCCTTGGTAAAATTTCTCTTATCATATGCTTCATTCAGACGCTATTCTGCCCCAGGCTTATACTAGTTTGGGGCCTCAGAGAATATCAGCATGGTTGATGAGCCACATTTGTGTGAAGGAAGAAAACATGCAGCAAATGGTAAAATGTGATAGAAAGGTAAGGCTCGAAGGAGCTCCCACAGAGGAGGAACAAGACAAAGTACACCACAGACCTCCTGTATCTGACAGTGAAGAAAATCTTGACATCACTTGGTTGACACAAAGAGAGCTGTTTAGGTCTCCAGGTGTATTGTCCTTGGCCAAGAATTTCACTGATCCCAGTTAGCAGAATTCTTTGGTATATTTCCTGTCATCTCTTAGGTGTGTTAATCCTCACATCTTATTGCAGTACAGCGGCCTTTAATCAAACAATCAGATATATCCGTTGCCTGGATGAACTGCAGGAACACAACAGTTTCCTCACACACAAGCCATGTCTGAGAGCAGCTTTGCACAGCACTTTCAATTAACCTCTCCTGTTTGTCAACTCCTCCCATTTCCTGCTTTTCAGTCTCTTGATAGCATCATCAGCAACCAGTATTTACATAAAATCTATTATGTATTTATCTCTGCTGTATTAAAACACTTACAGAACTCATAACAAAATAATGAAAGTGGATGAAGATAATTCTAGTTCACTTGTTTAGTTAATAAAAAATGGAAAAAGAAATGACAGGGAAGAATTCTTATAATGCTACTTTTTCAACTGTTCTGGTAAGCTTACCAAGGATGATTGTGGATGTCTTTCCAGTCAGTTGCTTTTCTGATGTTTCTCTCACCTTTAAATGAGACTAGCAAGTATGACTTTTTTCTTTATTGTGTCTTCCTGCTCCTTCAGTCCTCATGAGCAGTTCTTTCACTTGTCTCTCTCCTATAAGATGGCAAATTTCCTACCTTTTTTTTTTTTTCTTTTTCTGTTAATGTGTTGATCTCTTACAAGGCTCTCTGGGCAAACAAATAATATGCAACTTCTGACCTGTACCTTTCAGTATTTCACACCAGCAAAATTTGACAGACAGACATTTGACAAATAAAAACTGCAGCCTGTGAAAGGGACGCTGCACAGTACTTTGGCCTGTTGAACCTGTTGGCCTATTTCTTTACCACCGCTCCTGTAATTATTATGGATCACAGAACACCAGAAGGCTTTGTGGAGGCCTCTACACAACACAATAAGAGTATAATTGAGTTATGAGATGCAAGGTTGTAGAGACAGGCGTTTAACTTCCTCAGTAATGAACTGAAGAGAAGGGGAAGAGAGAATATTTATTTATTATAGTGAATCTTTTCCTATTTCCTCCTCTCTCCCCCCAAGAACAGCATTTGCATCTCAAATGCTTTCAGAGCATCACTAAAACTGGAGCCAGTCTCTTTGCCTGCATGAGAGAGAAGGCTGCCAGTAGACAATTCAGATTGAGTAGAAATGAAAAAGCCAAGGTGGAGGCAAGAGAGATCATAGGGATCAAGAGTCAGTCTGAGCCCTATACTAACGCAGACTCTAAGAAGGAGGATCACAAAAAACCTTAATCAAACACAGAATTTGGATTCTGATTATAAAGTCCTTTCTCTCATGTTATTCTGACATTAGGAATAAACCTCACGTATTCCAACAGAAACCAAGGAAGAGAATAATCTTACCTTCCTATTTCTAAACCTTCACACCCATGAAAAGTTGCAGAGCTTGCTAAGATCCAGTGTAAAAGACAATGGAAACCACAACACCTGCATATATTGGCCTATAAGAGTACCAAACTGGAATATGAGAAAGGTAGATTCAAAATTCTACTCACAAAGTACTCTCATCAGTAGGACATTTGTATGCTATGGTGTCTCTCCTTTCCTTTCTCTGTCTTCAAAATTGAATAAAACCACAGCTATATCCTCACTGTAAAGATCTAAAATAATAAACAGTCCTATTGTAGCTTTCTCTCATATTTTCAGTACATCTACACAGACTTTTGTAGGCAATGCTAGCACACCCTGCCTGAACTCAATGCCAAGATTATTAACCAAAAGACAGCATGAGAAGCCACACGTCTGCAGAGTTTCTAACTCTAAACCAGCTCACATCAGGCTGGTATAGACTACTTGCAGACCTCTCTCTAATCCACCTGTAAAAATGCCTGTGAACAAAATGACACTAAGACAGCTCTAAACCAAAAGATTTAGAGACACTTCAGAATACATGGTTGCCTGAACTTCAGACACTTGCCTACACCACCTACCTCTGAGGTGAATACTTTGTGTGTAGA
The DNA here is from genome assembly GCF_000703405.1 of Apaloderma vittatum. Lineage (NCBI taxonomy): Eukaryota > Metazoa > Chordata > Aves > Trogoniformes > Trogonidae > Apaloderma > Apaloderma vittatum. The sequence continues at coordinate 57,555 of NW_009711956.1, forward strand.
CCTATGATGCATTTCTTGAGCTTTATATTAATTTTCAAATACTTTATGCTTCAATCTGAATCATTTATATCATGCATGGAAGCACAGTTAAGGACAGCTGAGTCCTAATGTGAGCTATGGAATTGGCCCTTGGCAGCACACAGAGCCCTATATTGAGCTCAGCTGGCCACTGACACCTCCATCAGTCAAGCTGCTGGAAAATATTTTCAGCATTATTAGTCTCCCTCCTGGTGGGCATGTGAATATCAAAGCACGTGGTCTGCCTCCAAAATCCAAGATGGGAAGTTTTCCAACAAGGTCTCAGGTTCCCTTCATTGACTTGCGAGTGAGGGTAATGCTAAGAAAGAACAAACTGCTGTTAGCTTTCAAAGTTTGCATGGTTCATCAATGGAAATAAGGTAGGAAAAAGATCACTTTTGGAAATCAGCTTTGTGTAGCCATGAAAAAGTATTTCGTTGTCATCTAAATCAAGTTAAAGGCAGGGCACAACTTCAGCAGAGTTCAAGAAAATCCCAGGAAGCAAGGCTAGGAATTTAGATGAATTACAATGATGGACAAGATGGAAAGAAGATTGTTGGTGGAACAGTACAATTACAGAAACATGGCTACCATTTATGGTTAAAAGACAGTCTGGCTTGAGCTTTGAAGTCTGGGTACATACTAGGACAGCAACATGTCAAAAAGCTTCAGGGAGCTAAAAAGCTTAGGAAGACTATACAAACAGAGCTCAAGTCTCCTCCTGTTCCAGGTCAGTGTGCAAAGACTATATCGTTGGTTATTCTATCACTGACCTTGAGCACTCTCACATTCTCAAAAATGAGGTGAAGCACAGCATTGACTTACCTATGAAGGACTAATGGAAAGATTTTGTATCTGTCACCTAAACATCAGGTGATCTCTTTCAGTTCTTGGTTCTTTTAACCCTTTTCCTCTGTATTTCTTCCCTAAGCAATTTCAGAAGCTCCCTCTCAGCTTGAGCAGCCTCTTCCTATGCATCCTGTAAGGCGTCCGATCACACAGCTCAGAATATAGGATTAAGGCAGATGACAAGCTGTGAGGGTCTTCACTACCACACAGGACAGGAGCTTTGCCATTAGAGTGGGGCTGTCAAGGATTGTATAACATGGTGATTTGATGCTTTCATTTTTACACTAATGAGACAAAAAATGACATTAAAAAAAAACCTCAAAAAATGCACAACAAAGTCCTCCCTCACCTCCAATCAGATATGGTAAGGAAAGAAAATCCTATTAAACAGAAAAGCAAGCACTTGCCATTTGCTTAGCAAATAGGCTTATTTTCATTAAATATACCAAAGAACAAGACAAGCAGAACATCTATCCAGCTTCCAGACTGCTCCCTTATCTGAGCAAGAATTTCAAAAACACACCTATATCCAGCTTTGTGTTCAGGTAAATTACAGAACATTCTCCAGCTCAGACAACACACTACCAAAGTGTGTGGGAAGACATTTTGGCTTGTGCAAGTTAATTAATCCCTGCTGTTAGTAGATTAAACTGTGTGTAGTAGGTCAGAGGTACAGGCTGAAATACTACTCTGCAGTCAGAGGAGATCACTCTGAAACGGTTTGAAAGCTCTTGGGTCATTTCCCTCTGCTCTTTCAGTGGACAACTGTGATTTACAGACATTTCAGACCTGCACCAGCTATTGCTATTGAAAAAAAAAATTACTAGAGAAGAGGAAAACATATAGCAAGTGATTTGGCTGGTTACTTATACAGGTGAAGAAGAAAACAAGTTCAACTGCATTATAATTAAGCAGGAGGATTGATAATTGTGAAACAAACTTTGTTTCTAAAGCCTGACTATCCTAAGACACAAACTGAAGAGAAGAAGTTATGGCTTTCCCCCAGCGCACACAAAGCAGGAGGTCCATTTCTTCTGCCATTTGTCCTGATAAACAGGCACATCTTACTTCAGCACAGCATAAATAACCATTCCTTTCTAATTATCATTGAGATTGACAGAAGTATTGCCATTGCATAACAAAAAGCATGCAAACAAATAAGCAAAACCAAGTACACTGCAGCATATGGCTCACTTGGGATTATTGCTGTTTTGGAGGAAAAAATAAAGATATGGATATTTTCTGCTTACCAAGACTTGACATCCTTAATTCTTTTTTCCAAATTTCCAAATAGCCATACCCAATTTACCATCAGGGATTTGCATTACTGCAAATTTACGCTCAGTGGTACAATGATACTGCTGACACAGCACCAGAAGCTATGGCAGAAGGCAATTACAGCAATTTACACACAACCCTGTGTTAACTAATACAGGCACATCAGGCATTTTAAACAGACGTAGCCATACTGCAGAACAAGCATTACCGTGGCACATAGAAACCAATGTAGGCTCAGAGAAGGGTTCAGTTCAGCAGCTATTATTGTTAACCGTGAAAAGAGCAAGACCTCGTCTCTTCCAGATTCAGAGACACTCCTTCAGGCTCCTCACTAAATTTAAATGCAGGCAAGCATCAGAGTTTCAGGAAGAATTTTAGATCCTGATTACTTGCTTATTCTGGTGCTTGGCAGCTTCCATCACAGTGTACAACAACTAAGAAGTTTATCGTTTTGATGATAGGAGTAATTATCCACATCTTGAGCCTACTAGGGGATTATTCTGTCTGGTGTTTGTTGAGCTTTTCAATTGAGTGCTCTCTACAGGGTGCTTTTTTCCTAACTTTAAGCTTTTCTTTTTTTTATTCTCTCCTTTACCTGTGAGGCTTGTTCTTTTCCTTATCTTTGAATTCAAACCTGACCTTTCCTATTCTGTCACAATGTTAGACGAGTTCTTTGTCTTTATTCTGTTAGATTTTCTTTCCAGGGCTTTTCACATTTTGCAGCCCAAGGTTTCTCTCAACAAATGAATGCCTTGAATGCCTTGAATGATGAATAGACCATCCCTTTATCTGCATCATTAAAACTGGTAACAGCAGCTTTATGGTTTCATGGTTTTTTTAGTTTGAGTGAAGCCTAGCAATATGGAAAAGAAATTCATCCTTTCAGCATGTTCTCCTCTGAGCCCACAGGCACCTTGTTCTCCCAGCTTAGTTTTTACAGACGTTAGAATCCTAGGAAAGAGCCCAACAGCTAAGGAAACACAAGATGAAAAATCATATAACGCTTCCAAGGTAAGCTACATCTGGATGGTGAAACATGTTTCTTGAATGGTTAAGTGAAATAATCAATGTTAAGCCAGCAGGAGAAAAAAAAAAATCCAGAGTCAAAAAATGTTATGCATTTTGTGAATATTCTTTGTCAAATCACAATGTAGATGGTGTTATCCCAGACGTTACCAAATCATCCGGGTTTATAGGCATGCCAGCTAGACTTGCTAAATCTAGATTACTTCACTCAAAACAGTGATTCACAGTCATATTTTTCATTCTTCATTTATTTTTAGTAGCCTCAATACTAATACCTTGCACTGACTCACAACAGCTTGCTGGAGTCACTGGATTTTCTAGGCTCTCTAGAACTGATATCAGCTTTCTGTACTCTTTGTGATATTGTCTCTCTTTAAAGCTGCTGCAGTTTTGAATTTCTCAGGCTCTTTGGTTTTATTCTTGTACACATGGTCATATTTGTAGTGCTCTTCTGGAGTTTTTTAAGTGCAATCATGTGCTTTTGTCTAATGATAAAGATGAATAGCAATGAAACATAAAGAATAGCAATGAAACACAAAGATCATTGCTTGTGTTACAACAGAGAAGACAATGAAGGAAATTAAAAAGGAATAGAGAGCTAAAATTTAGTGTACCAAAAGAACTGTAGAAATTGGTGGAGACTTCTAAGACGTACTTCCTGAGCAGCTGAATTTCAGCATTTCACAGAAAGAGCTTCTTGGGTATAGAATTATTTTGCTTACTGTAGCATACTGGTTAACATGCTATGACAAAAGAAATTAGTGACAGCAATACACTGTATGAGCTGCTGAAACAGTAAATGAATCAAGTTTATTCTACACAAAATGATCTAACAGAACATTATTATTCCTAAATCAGTCAGTTTATTAGGAGAAGGAGCTTTTTATTATTCTAATAAGCAAAGCCTCATGTTTCTTTTTACAAGCTCTTTGTAAAAAAAGGATTTCAACAGATGTTGGTACACTTACACACCCATAAACATGCACACACCTTCTTCTATCTGCTTCATATCACTTTTGAGAGGTTGAAGAAACATGATGTGGAAAAAAACAAGAGTCATTCTTAAACCAGTTTTGCTGCAAGTCTTGGGCTCAGATGGCCCCACAGCAACCTGAGGTTGAAAGACTAACCATGAAGCAAACTTCCCCAAATGACCAAACTTCAGCTCAAATTGTTGCTTTCATGGTGGTGAGCCATCAGCACCACGATGTCCTGTTCTCCCAGGAACTGCATTTTGCAGGATTTGCTTTTTTTGCCCCACAGCATTTTGCAACATAAACATCAGAAGCTTCTCATGATTCACAAAAACAGTAGTCTCAGGAGTCTTTCAAATGCTGCTAACGCTTTGCATGCTGTCCTGTTGAAACAGCTTTTTAGTCCGCAGTGATTGGTAGAAGCTTGAAAATAGTGCTTCTTAACGAACAGAAATAAAATGCAGCGTATTCCTGATCACTGTGAGTGAGAGAGGTTTGAGGGGATGTATCTGTCCTGGTTTTAGCTAAAACCCCCAATTCTATTTAGTGATTTTTACTTTCCAGTTTAGTCCCTTCTAAAAGGCTGCACTTTCTGAAGTCAGCAGCATGTTTTTACAGACAGTGTCTGCTACTGGCAGTGATAACACCTGATGTTTACAGTTACTGCCTGGGACTGGGATGCAGAAAGGCTCTTGCTGATATTCATTCCTATAGTGACCAAGGCCACTGCTGGCTCTTGTGTGCCACGCTGGGGGTGCCGGGTAGTACGAGGGGTCACAGGGAAGTAACAGGTTGCACCTCAGGGGGGTAATAGACAGGACAGGTGACCAACAAGAGTATTCCATCCCCTATTCATCATATTTAGTATAAACTGAGTGATCACGAGAGTTTCAGCCTTTTTCTCCAATGGCCGGTGTACAGGGAGGACTTCATCTGACCTCCTGCTTTTGATCCGGATCCTGAGTTCCTGAATTCAGCTCCCTGTATCCAGCACCTGCCACCGCTGAGCCTGGGGCTTCCCCAGTGCTGCCTTCTCTGCAGCATCAGTGGGGATTTCTCTCGGGGGAGGGAGTCGGGTTTGATATTGGGCTACTATCTATAGTTGTGTATAGTTCTTTACTTTTATCATTTCACCATTATTTCCATTATATCATTAAAGCTGTTCTGATTTTTCTTCTCTAATGTGTAAGTCTCTCTGCCTCATTCCCTTTTCCTTCCCATTTGAGGGGGGGAAGAGGGGGTTAGAGAGCGTCTTTTTGCATTTAGTGGCCAGCCCAGCTCTAACCCGCAACAGTACGTGACACCTCTTCAGTGTGGAAGTCCAGCCTCTCATTAGAACCAGACTTTGCAGCTTAGGTCCACTGCAGCAGAAGGATAGTAACCACGAAATGGAGGAGGAAAGGATTAACTACCCACAGAAAAATTTCACCTGCTCTTGATATAACATCATTTATAGATACATAAAAGAAGCCTTGAGTGAAGGAAGTTATGCAATGTTGGCTAACCATGAGAGGTAGCTGCATTTTAGCATGACAGCAGGTCTAAGTCTGGAGTTATCCCTGGATATCACCCATCTGCTGTGTTAGGAGTATTTGATATGAAAGCTTTTCTAACCATCTGGGAAAACGGCTTTTAGCTGGCAATGGACACACCTCCTTTGCTGCTGGCAAAAAGATAACAAGTTTGTTCTTGGCAGAAAGATTACTGCAACACTCCTGATGAAGGCATGGAAACGTATACTTGGTATAGACTACAAGCAGTTCCTGATCTGGCTAAGACCATTTATGGAACCGTATTCCCTGTGCCAGTGTGTGTCAGGGATACCAAAAAGGGAAAGGATTTTGTGGGTTTTGTTGTTTTGCTTTTTTTTTTTTAACTGAGCCTCAGCTAATTACATAAATTAACTCAGAGTGAATTATTACATACCGGACGAAATAAAACCCAGGGTGAGTTAATTTCAGGACAATGGTGAATACTAATGGAGCTTACATTCTCCAACCCTTCAGAGCTCTTCTGTGCTGGCTGATGAGGCCATTTGCTAGCCAACTGGCCTGTATTAAAGAACTGCTTAAATATCATGGTAGAGCATGTATTCAGAAGCTTGTATTTATGCAGTGTTCCATCTGGAACTAGAGGCTTCTGAGAAATCTCTGCCTTATGTTACAATAGATGTGTAAAACAGTATGAAATCAAAGTAAGTGACAAAACCTCATTTAAAGTGAGGGCACAAGGGTTTTTTATAATCCATGGTGCCCTCCACTGTCTGGTCCCAGCAATTAAGACTGGCCATATTACAACTGCACAAGAAGATGAGGTCTAGTCATAAGTCTAGTCTAGGTCATAGCTTCATGACTTCCACTTTCTTTGGAATGAAATTGAGGTACGTGTAAGGATGACAACTATGGTAAGTAGGTCTCCCACTTGGCTTGATAGGAAAAAGGGTCTGGTGCAGAGTACACCTCCCTCACAACATAAGCTCAGCTGCTGAGGATTAGGCAGAAGGTGTCTTCTGATGTTATGACACAGCTAATGAGATATTCTCTCTTGAGATAACAGGCAACAGGGGAGAGGAGGTGTGGCTAAGACTTCTTGATATGAGCTGCTGTTCTTTGGTTGTAGACTTTTGGGAAATGAAGCACGGGAACTTCTCAGGTGCTGTGTCGTACCACAGGAGGAGGTTTGCTAAGGTAAGGTTGTCTCTACTCAGACTTTAATCCTTTCAAGAACTGGGAAATCTCTTTTGCTGAGATCTCCAATTTTTTGACCATAGGAAGAGATAGCCTCCAAATGCACGAGTTTTACCTTTTGTTTCCCCTCAGATTTTCCAGGCATCAGGGAGTTACTCAAATTTATGTTCTTGAGGCTCAGTTAGGGAAAAGAGGGGAAAAGTAAAAATGAATAGCTGGGGTTTGCTTATTTTAAGGGCATAAAAAAATATTTCAATTGAATTCTTAGTTGGCATAACTGTAAGTCTTGTTCCAGAACTGATAATCTGTACAAATGTCATGGCCAAGCTTTCTTCTCCATAGAGTGTTTCTGTAGGGAATCATGGTGTGCCATATCTCAAAGAGGCTAAGAGAATGGATGAGTGCATAAAGTAAGCAATTTGTCCAAGATGTTAGAAATGGTGTTGTACTTTACACCTCATATTGTGATTTTTTAGGAAAAACAAAAGCAGAGTTAGAAGCAAGATGGTTGAGAGGAAAAATGTTAAGAATTGCACATGCATTTAATGGCTACCTTTCCTTTGGATAATGTGTCACTGATCCCTGTGACCAAAAGACAGAGGAGGCATCCACTTAGGAAATAAAAGGAAAACTCAACAGGAGGTGAATTAATATTATTCACTAGACTGTTGTTCTCCCCATGAGCAGGTGACCGATTAAAGGACAAATTTAAACAAAATAATGAAGCAGATTTGTCTAGTCTCATTGAGCTTGAAGAGAGTACTCACTGTACCTTAAAATCTATTTTGTGTCTCCTGCAAAAAGTCTGCTGTGAAAGAAATGTAGTTTTATAATAATTATTTGGAGCCTTAGGGGTTCAAAGCATCCTCTGGTTCACATTACGGCTGCCTTACTACCTGAATGCACTTGCATGTGTATCCTAATCAGTTTATTTACTGTTTGAATGCCATTTTTGATGCCAAGAAGAAATCTCTGGGTGGAATACTGTAAAATCTCTCTCTTCATAGGGAATGATGAAAATCCTTCAAAGTACATTTCAGACTGTATTATAACTGTATCTGATAATTTGTAAGCTCTACCTCCTAGCAGTGAACAGGGCAAATTGGCTTTAAGCTCTACTCACCAATCACAGGATTTAATATGTGGGGTTTATTTTTTAAATCTGACATGTCACAAGAGAGGTGACAGGTAGCACATGATGGTCCCTCAGATGTGAGGTACAGGGAAAGTTTCCTGCTGCAGATAATTGAAAGAAACTACATCTGGAAGTGAGGGGAGGAAAATATATGTGAATATTTAAAAGATAGCAGCAAAGCATTATGATTAGAAGCTTGTGAAGCAAGACAGGGAATTGTTGCCAATGTTAGGTTGAAAAGAAGAAAGATTCCTCTTACCAAGCCATTTGATCATGGGTGCAGTCAGCAAAGTAGACGCTAGGTAATGTTCAAACACTGTGATGGTATTTAGTACACACTTATGAAAATATTTATCAAGTTCTGTGTGATAAAATTCAAATTAGGGTATCTAAAGATTTTGGTCTACATGCAGCTGTCTGTTTTCAAGAGGTCTTGGATTTCTTTAGTTGAAAAGAGTGTTATTCCTAACTGATGTCCTGGCTACTACTGAAGTCCTTAGTGCCTCCATTCATCTGGTGTCATGCCCAACAAAACGCAAATCAACGTTACTTCTGAGCCAAGTTATACCCTGTTCTCTGTAATAAAAGGAAGTGCCGTCTCTAGTTTTCTTATAAGCCTCTACAGACTCTCTTACCTACAACTGTAAGTGCATCTTTTTAGCACTGACTTCAACACATCCTTGTGATGATTATGTTCAAAGGCTTCCCGACCCTTTACATCAGAGCTCAAGAGATACCAGCAACGATCAGTTTCCCAGCCCTGGGTGCTCTACACACCTGTGTGTGCAGTAATGCAAACCACAACACAATATTTTTAATCCCAGGAACCAAGAACTAAAAAAGGACTCAGCTGTAGCCACCCACCAGCCTTTAAGATGAAGTGCTGGAGGGGATCCAGTCGATATGAATCCAAAGAACATCAATGGACTTTTATGCTGAAGGTGTGAAAAGCAGTCTAGAGCAGTATCTGGGTAATCCCCAATATAGGAAGCTTGCTAACATAACACCCTGTTGACCTACATTTTTTTATAAATGGTATCCATTACCTCTCCTAACTGCAGCATTTAATACGCCCTTAACTTCATTCATGTGCACAAAGTTCATTTCCAGAAAGTTCACATACAAGTCCCTTACAAATTTAATGTAGGCTATCCCTCCTTGTAACAATACAAAAGTAATATCAAAACATCTCATTAAGTTTGAATGGGGTGAAAATATTTCCAAAATTAAAGCATATTGCAGATATCCTCTAATAATATTGATTTTTTAATGGAATCACTGAAAAGATGGAAAATGGCCTCCTAGAAAATAATGATGACTTTTTTCGGGAAACAGTTAAAGATGTGAATTTAGTGTAGAGTGAATTAAAACAAATTTATTAATCCACTATAGATAAGGATTTTCTTGTCATTTCACTGAGATATGAATCATGCAAAATATTAAAACCCTTGAATTTATTCATAGGATGGTTTAGAGGCATAGCTAGTATTCGCTGTTAGCTCTCTAGAGACAATTGGGCACTGGGTAAAGCACAAAGCCCATACAGAAGATCATCTTTTATCTACTTTCTTTGGTCACTGTAGCAAAACAAAAAAAAATTTGAAGTGGAAATGCTTTCAGTAAGCAAAGTGTCTGTATTAATGAAAATAATATGCAAAGTCATTTCTTCTCTGTGTCTTCTTCTGAGGTTGGGGGCAGCCTTGGATGTAGCGATCATGAGACGATAGGGTTCAGGATCATGGGTAGTAGGCACAAAACACCAAGTAAGATTGCAAACTTGGACTTCATCAGTGTTAACTTTGACCTCTTGAAGAATCTGCTTGGAGAAACCCCTAGGGTTAGGGCTCTGGAACGTAGGGAGGCTCAAGAGAGCTGGGTGATATTCAAGCATCACTTCCTCCAAGCTCAGGATTGGTGTACCCCTAAGAGGAAGAAATCAGTCAAGGGAAGGAGAAGAGCTGCATAGTTGAGCAGGGACCTTCTGAAAAAGCTCAGAAGGAGAAAGCTTACAGTATGTGGAAAAAGGGACTGACCACTTTGCAAGATTACAAGAATACTGTCAGAGTACGCAAGTATAATTACAAGATTACAAGAGTACTGTCAGAGTATGCAAGTAAAACAAGGAAAGCCAAGGCCTCCTTGGAATTAAACCTGGCAAGGGATGTAAAGGTCAACAGGAAGAGTTTCTTCAAGTATAGCAAAGGCAAATGGAAAACTAGAGAAAATGTAGGCCCACTGTTAAATGAGGCAGGGACCAGAGTGAAAGAGGATGCAAGGAAGGCAGAGTTACTTTGCTTCAGTCTTTACTGCTCCAGCCAGCCCTCAAGAGTCCCAGACTTCGGAGGCAACAGAGAAAGTCTGGAGGAAGGAAGACACTCCCTGAGTTCAGGAGGATCAAGTTAGAGATCAGTTAAGTAAAGTCCATGGTCCTGATGGGATGCACCTGTGAGTGCTGAGGGAGCTGGCAAAAGTCATTATTGGGCCACTCTCCATCATTTTTGAAAGGTCCTGAAGAGCAGGCAAGGTGCCTGTGGGCTGGAGGAAGCCAGTGTCAGTCCAGTCTTCAAAAAGGGAAGGAACAAAGACTCAGGAAACTACAGACCAGTCAGCCTCACCTCCATCCCTGGTGAGATGATGGAACAGCTCATTCTGGGCATCTTCTCAAAGCATGTGGTGGAAAATAAGGTTATCAGAAGTAGTCAACATGGATTCACGGAGGGGAAGTCTTGTCTGACTGATCTGATAGCCTTCTATGATGGCATGACTGGGTGGATATATGTGAGGAGGGCAGTGGATATTGTCTACCTTCACTTCAGCAAGGCTTTTGACACCGTCTCCCATAACATCCTCATAGGCAAGCTTAGGAATTGTAGGTTAGACGAATGGACAGTGGGGGGGATTGGAAATTGAAAGACAGAGCTCAGAGGGTTGTGATTAGAGGCACAGAGTCTAGTTGGATATCCAAAATAAGTGGGGTTCCCCATGGGTATTCATCAATGACTGGGATGAAGGTATGGACTGTACCCTCAGCAAGTCTGCTGATGACACAAAACTGGGAGGGGTGGCTAACACACCAGAGGGCTGTGCTGTCATCCAGTGTGACCTGGACAGGCTGGAGTGACAGATATCTTAACGAAATTCAACAAGGGGAAGTGTAGGGTGCTCCACCTGGGGAGGAATGACCCCATGTATCAGTTGGGGGATGATCTGCTGCAAAGCAGCTCTGAGGAAGAAGACCTAGGATTCCTGGTGGAAAACAGGATGACTATGAGCCAGCAATGTGTCCTCATGGCCAAGAAGGACAATGACATCCTGGGGTGCATCAAGAAGAGTGTGGCCAGCAGGTCGAAGGAGGTCATTTTCCCCCTCTACTTTGCTGTGGTGAGGCGACATCTGGAATACTGTGTCCAGTTCTGGACTCCCCGGTTCAAGGACAGGGAACATCTGGAGAGGATAAAGCAAAGAGCTACGAAGATTAGGGGATAGAACATCTCTCCCATGAGGAAACGCTGAGGGACTTGGGCTTTCTTAGTCTGGAGAAGACTGAGTGGTGATCTTATAAGTGCTTATAAACACTTAAAGGGTGGGTGTCAGGAGGATGGGGCCAGTCTTTTTTCAGTGGTGCCCAGTGACAGGCCAAGAGATAACAAGCACAAACTTAAACAAAGGAAGTTCCATCTAAACATGAGGAGGAACTTCCTTACTTTGAGGTTGGCAGAGCACTGGAACAGGCTGGGGCGGGAGGGGGGGGGGGGGCCCGTCTCCTTCTCTGGAGACACTAAATCACAGAATCACAGAATCACAGAATGTCAGGGGTTGGAAGGGACCTCAAAAGATCATCTAGTCCAGCTCCCCGGCCAGAGCAGGATCACCTACAGTAGGTCACATAGGAACGCGTCCAGGCGGGTTTTGAATGTTTCCAGAGAAGGAGACTCCACAACCTCCCTGGGAAGCCTTTTCCAGTGCTCCATCACCCTAACACTGATAAAGTTTTTTCTAATACTTTTATGGAACCTCCTGTGCTCCAGCTTGTACCCATTGCTCCTTGTCCTGTTGTTGGACATCACTGAAAAGAGCCTGGCTCCGTCCTCCTGACGATCCCCCTTGACGTATCTATAAACATTTATGAGGTCACCCCTCAGCCTCCTCTTCTCCAAGCTAAAGAGACCCCGCTCCTTCAGCCTTTCCTCGTAAGGGAGATATTCCACTCCCTTCAGCATCTCTGTGGCTCTGCACTGGACTCTCTCAAGCAGTTCCCTGTCTCTCTTGAGCTGAATACAAAGATTTCACTTCTTATGGGCAAATACTCTACAGCTGTCATGAATGATTTATTTTCTTTCATTTACAGGATGCACTCACCCAAATTTGTAAACTGTTTCTTGTAGTTCAAAAGGAGATAAATTTGTATTTGAAAAATATGCATTTTGATGCAGCTTTCCATTCTTTTTTTCCGGTAGCTATAGCTTAAAAATAAAAATAAGCTAAAATGACAACCAGGAGCCCATCGTAATAGATATATACTATTTTATACAGTACTATAATTTAGAAGATATATTTGAAAGTAAACTATGCAAGTATATGGGATAAAATCCACATAATGCATATGAATTATCAACCACACTCTTCATGGATGGGCCTTTTTGGTTTTCAAAGAATTTTTAAAAATTAAATGCTCTGTTTTAAATAGTGTAAGTTCACTGATGCTTTACACGAAAACCTATAGAATTATGAACAGAACAGTGTAATCATCAGGTACACTGTATCCCAAAGTACACAGTATCAAGACTGATGGGAGCCTTAGGGATCTGAAGGCTGAATGGAAAGAAGGACTCCTCGTTAAAAGGCAATAATGCAGTAACACAAGAATCATCCTCAGCACTTTATAGGATGACCCAGAAGAGATTTAACAAGAAGCCATGACACTCTCCTCACCATCCACACCACCTCCTATGCCATATCTTCCAGGTCAGATGACAAGCCTGGCACTGTACCATCATACAGTCGTCACTCAAGTCACATCCTGGCTCTTGAGAAAGTGCTGATAATGCTTCTCAGCCATTTGCAACCAGCAGCCAGTTTCCTGGCAGTGCTGATATATGCACAGATCAGGGAAAGTGTTAAGTGGCTATGACGGTTTATACAAAACTTCACATTAGTATTCAGGCAAAATTATTCATATTGCTAACTTAGAACCTCTTGGTGGGTTTAGGAGTCATCCATTTACGAAACAAACTAAAGCTGTTTGACTTAGCTGAGCAATCCCAGCATGAATAAAAAATTAAAAACAGTCATAGAAAATAATTTGCAAGCAATCTGTAAGGTGAAAAAGCACATATAATAGTCTATATTGAAAGAAACAAAATAATCAACAACTCCATGAAAAAGGCAATGTCTGACAGTAGACAATTCACACATACAAAATAACACAACTGACAGAACCAGAGAAAATGGCTGCAAGTTTTTCCAGAGTAGGTTTAGGATAGATATTAAGAAGAAATTATTGACTGAAAGGGTCACTGGTCATTGGGACAGGCTGCCCAGGGCACTGTTGGAATCACCTCATCCTTTGAGGTATTTAGAAACAAGTTGATTTGGTGCTTTTGGTTTAGTGGTAACCCAGCAGTGATCAGTTGGATGTTGGACTTGATGATCTTAAAGGTCTCTTCCAACCAAAGAGATTCTGTGATTCTGCAAAACTAACTTTGATATTTCATTTGCTGTGAAAAGCTGGTCTTCTGCTGTTCTGCTAGGATGAGATAGAACTGCAGTAGTGCCCAAAGCTGCTACTGCAACTGAAATTCTGGCATGCTCTTTGCAGACAGAAGTAGCTTGATCACTGCATGTGCCACTGTTTAATCTTAAAAGCACTGGAGTTCCCTTCCAATGTAAATTATTCTATGATACTATGACTTTAAATCTATAAATATACAGATGTATAAACCAAAAAGCTAAACATGAGCATACAGAAGTTAGTTATACAAAAGAACAAATACTGAATCCGATGTTTGGGTTGGAGGAGATTGAACATTGTTACCTGAAGTAATACACTGTGCCACGCGTACAGTCAGGTGACAAAACTTTCCAAGATAAACTAAAAATCATAAAAAATAGTAAGAAGTCACAAGAATTTCAAAGATGAAGAGAATCGGCTTTCTAAGTATAGCATTTTAAATGGCTTAATGCTTTTGGACCTACATTCCCCCACAAAGAGTATTAAGAAAGTTTCTAATGGGACCTGAGAAATCTGCATTCTGTAGTTCATCTCAGCTTGTCCCTTGTAATGGGCCCAAATGAAGTCAAAGGCACTTAAAATCACACTAGCAAGGTTGACAAGAGCTAACATTTTTTTCTGACTTACACCAGCTAGACAGAAATGTAGGTGGGTAGCAACGTAGCCTTTATTCATAACATGAAGAAATAAGACAAAACTCTCAAGTTTGCAATGTGTACATGATTTCAGTTATTTTACTCTTAAAACTACATGGGTGGGACAGTGATTGCATTAATGTGCAAAACCAGACAACCAAAACTATCTATTTGCGAACTAAATTTAATATTGACTCCCTTAGCGAAAATAAATCATAAGTCCCTATTTCTCCATCCAGTAAATTAGTATCTGCCTACACCCTTTGTAATGTGAAGGAAATGAAAATACTCAAATAACATAGAAAGGAAAGGAAATGACTAAATTATAGTTTTGATATTAGTAAGAATAAAACCACTACCTGCTGTTCAGAAAAGTCAAAAAATTACATTTAGTAAAGGTTATTCCAAATGTCATACCATTAAAGTATAATTAAAATCTATATAAAAATATGCAGAGAAACAATGTTATCCTGCATTTCTTTAATTTTGCCTGTTACAAGACAAAATAAATTGCCTGAACAGCTGCTGTTGGACTGGAAATATTTTGGCAATTTTTACTGTCAATTGATTAATATTTATAAGAAAATATTTTGTATTTTGAGGGAGCAGTCTCCTGGGTTATCACTGTGATTTTAGCACTGCAGATGTCTCTGAATCTTTCCTTACAGCCAGTTGCTGTAAACATAGGTATATACAGACGGAAGTACAGCAAGATGATGCAGAGTTATAGTACCCCAGGCACTAATATTTTATGTAGTTTTTAATGTTACATTTAAAAATTTATGTGCATCTACTGTGCTAACCAAGTCCATCTCTATTCCTGGGGGTTAAAATGTGGCTTTATACACCATAACTATTCCAGGTGAGTTGCTTTTAGAACCTAGCAACGAAGGGAAGAAGTCTGTTTTCAGAATCCCAGTGAGG
Organism: Apaloderma vittatum; assembly: GCF_000703405.1. Classification (NCBI taxonomy): domain Eukaryota; kingdom Metazoa; phylum Chordata; class Aves; order Trogoniformes; family Trogonidae; genus Apaloderma; species Apaloderma vittatum. Next base: position 72,812 of record NW_009711956.1, read on the forward strand.
GGTATAACATGTAAGCTGGAAGTACTAGGTTCTACACTAATTCTTTAAATTAAGTGCTGGAAGAAGCATTGCTTCTGTGGTCACTGTGATACCTGAGGTCAGCTGGACGATCTAAATATCCTTCTCTCCTTGTAACTGATATATGTGACAATCAGAAAACAAAAACAGCTCAGTGAGCCAAGAGTGGCTTCCAAACATTAGTTTAAAAAAAGTGGAAATAGATTAAAGACAGACTAATAGCCTAGCATAAAACCTCCCAGAAGTATTCTCTCTTACGTAAGTGCTGTATTTGCCTTTAAGCCTTTCCTTACTTACGGAGCCTTTCCAAACTTTGATTACTCAGCCATTTACACAGAATTTGTAATGTAGAGAACTTAGAGCAGTGATTTACTGGTATCTCAGAGGTGGGAAAGTAGAGGACAGAAGAGTTGTGTGAAACTCTGCTAGTTCTGAGGTATATCCTAGGTCACTACTAGTACCTTCTCAGTTCCTCCACCTTCACATAATACTTCATAATCCATTACATGATGCAGCTACGGAATGCAGAGGTGATACCATGGGCAGAATGATTTTTGAACATGCTTCCCCAAACCTTAATTTAACCTTCATTAGCAATTATGAATTGGTTGATAGCTGTAATTCAGTAAAGCTTCTGATGGAACACAGTTTCAAAACACTAGCAGTAGGTGATTTGCATTTAACATTTACTCTACAGCCAAATCACTACTCCTGTATTAAAGGTGTGGTAATTTATCACAACACAATTAGCTGGAAAGCCTGGCAATATAAATTAGTCCTACTTCAAGACACTAAGAAAGTTCAGACTCCTACTGATACTTTATTTTATTTATTAAATCAGTGTAAAAAAAATCACAAGCAATGTCTGCTGGCTCCTTAACTCTTTTCTAGGAAGACAGAAGACAGAAGACACATCTATGAGGAGCCTAATCCAATCTCTTACATAATCTCACATCCAAGCATGCAAGGATGAGCCTAACAGTTTATAGTACTCAATGTCTAGTACTTCTAACAAATGCAGTCATCATTTGTAATATTCTGTATGTCTATGGCAATATATAGCCATGTAAATCTATTTAAAATAAAAAATTATAAACATTCTTGGCTATTTTGCCTTCACATTATACTTATCCATAATATCCACAGCATGTGCTTGTGCACTCCAGCGAATAATATTTGAGTGTCCAAGTACTTCCAAAGCCTAAATTACCAATGTGTCACCAGTTAGGCAAACATTTTCATGACATACTCTGACAAAAGTCCATATTGGTACAACTGGAAAGGAAAATAAGGAACGTATAATGAAATGCAAATACACATGCATTTGTTACACCACTACAGTGTGTCAGTTGATGTTGAAGCAGAAGATCTTGCTTTACCGAAGCACCAATTTTTATATGCAAATGTTTTCATTGGTGAGTCCAATTCACTTACACAGTGAATGCCAGCTTGGACGGCTCAAAAGCAAGTGGGCATACCAGGCAAATTAAGGAGTAGATCCAGGTGATAGTTCTTAGAATCTTAGACAAAGACACAAACAAACAAAGTATATCTAAAGGAGACATATTGGCTTGTGGCTTCAAAGTCACTGTAGAAATGACTGGCATCCTCATTCAACCATATTAGAAAGCTGATGAGATACAACTCATTTTGTTAATTTGCAGAAAGTCCTACATATGTAAATAGGCCCCATTACAATTCATAATGAGTTCAAAATGAGAAGTGAGGCATTGATGGTATTATAATGCTACATAAGGACATGCAGTAAGGGCTGGTAAAGCAAACCAGCAAAAGTGCTTGCCAGCATAGATGTTGTTGCTGTATCAGGCTTGTTAGTAAAAGGAAAGGGAAGTTTCCAATTGAAGACTTAGTATAGAACGATGCTGAATGGCAGGTTCTGCTGTGTCTTCATATCTTCCCACCAATCATCTTGAATAGTCAAAGCCACCCAAATTATAGCTAGTCAATTTTTGCAAAAAAAAATTTTAAAAGTATTTTTAAATTCAATTATACACTTCCAGGAGACCAACTAATAATCTCCAGAGTAGTCATCCCCTTCCCTCCCAAAACTCTTTAGGAAAGCAAGATATAATTTGTGGCACTGTAGTACAGAGTAAGCAACTTCATAATTTCTGTGTAACTGTGACAAAATATATAATCCATAGGACTGTCAGGTATAAAAGTAAACCAAAGAATAAGACAACCCCTGATCAAAATCCCTTTGCGGTGCATAGGTATTTTTAGACAGAACTCAGAAGGTCTTGTCAACCTGACAAAGGTAAGTAGCTGGCTGATTTGGATTCAGAGTGGAAAAGCTTGTATGCCTGAAAGCCTCTAAGGGAAATATGTGCTTTTAGAAGACAATCTAGAAATTCTCAGCAAAGAATTTTATGCTGGGACAGTATTTGATGTCTCACTGGTGGCTGATAAACTATTAACTGCCCTCTGGAAAGCTCCTTGAGCAACACCCTCCTTTCACCTCTCAGCAATTAAAGCAGATATTTGTGACTGCAGTTTAATGGATATTTGCAGTCAAAGTAGCAGTTAATCACAGATGACAGCAAAAGGCCATGATCCGTATGCAACCACACTGAGAAAGATTTAAAATTTCCTCCACATAAACCCCTGGCACAAGTGGGACAGAATGTTATCCCAGGCAAATGAATGTCTCATCAAGACATCACTTATTGCCAAGCATCCATGCACATCCAGTCATTTGAAAGATGTTCTGTGCATCAGACTCTACTCCTTGGTAATCCCCCTTGAAAATACTCCACCAGAGCATCTGACTTGGCCTTTGTTTTAGCAATATATCTTCTTAGAAAAGAAAGGTAAACATCGAAACAGCACATACTTTGTTGGTGAAGAGAATTAAAAGAAGAATGTGCAAAGGTGCATGCTGTGTAGATGACTTCTCAATTTACCATGCCTGACCTACGATGCCATCCAACTTTACCAACTAGCCTGCTGCTCTTCCTTCTACGGATCTCAGTGGGCCAGATGCCCACAGGAACAACAGTTTAGATTAGTGGGTACCTTCCAGCTAAGGGAGGAGGACACGCAGAAGAGGTCACTTCTGCTCCCAGAAAACTGCCAACTCACCAGAGTTAAAAGAGGAAAGGATGAGTGGGAAAAGACAAAGAAATCAAGGCTGATGAAAGTTACAACAGAAAGAAGACACTGAAATGCCATCAACATACAGTGAGTAGTAGATTTAAAGCAGAAGAATAAGAGAGGAGCCTCTCTGAAGGTAAATTTCTCAGGTAGGATTCATATTATTCAACACTAGCTATTTACAAAGTAGCTGTCCACATGTCAACTACTTACCCTAGGCTACCCTGGAGAAAAAGAGGTTCTTTAAACCATTGACACTCTAGAAGCATCTGGATTTTTTTTCTCCCTTGAATATCCAGGGAGTATAGATGCCTTTTGCAGAATTTGACTTCTACATTTATGACCTTTGAGGAGGAATCAGACCCATGACTGGCTAGAATGCATATAGTGCTCTTAATGAGAGGAAAAATACAGGATTATACAGAGGACAAGTTTGAATTTTTGTGTAGATTTAACCAAATGGTTTTCACTTTTAAATTTACAAGGAGAGTTACTTCTTTTTTTTTTCTTTTTCCTTTGGTTGGTATTTCATTTTCCCTATAAGGATATGCTGAGAGAAGTCCTTATATTTGAGACACCAAACTACATATCAGCATCTAAATATGTCTTAACAGCTCCAGGTACTGGATCTCTGCAAGCATTTGTACTGTTTGGTTAAAAACCAATTAGAATAACCTTTAAGCTTTGTTGTATCTGGCTTTCACATTGTGGTAATTGGTTTGGTCATCTCCACATTCCAAACAAGCCATTTCCCTTTGCTGTATTTTGACCTTTTTCAGCTATTTTACAATTTCATCCTTTAGGGAATAGGGTAGAAAACTTCTATATAGCATTTTCTGCTATATTCAAGGTAACCTGCATATCCACTGCAGCAGCCAATTGATTGTCAAGCACTTGATATACAGACATGTTTTTCCAAGGTCATTCTAAACTTGCAGAGTTTTAACCTTCTGCCAATTTAACTAGAGAGCAGTGGAACAACTTTTTCCTAATAAGATGGTCTACCCTGGTAACACTTTACAGTGGTAAATATGACCCCTTAGGGTCATATTTGTATCGATACAGTAAGGTCAGAATTTTATCTCAGCAAAAAAGTTTTGTCCTTAAGTAAATTGAAAAATTAGTCCATCCCTGGACATCTTACATGTGAAATGGACAAGTATCAGCTAGAAAACTTCAAGATATTATGGATGTTACAAGACATCCTCATTCCTCTTAAAAAACCTAAGGGGGGAAATGGACAAAAGAATCAGAAAGGAAGTAAATTCTTATCAGTAAGGAAAAGAGAAGGAAAAATATCCATGTATCAACTTTGTTAACAATACTGTTTCTGGACAAAGACCAGCACTGAAGTTTTTGCATTATGAAGGATCCAAAACTATGGCTGAAAGTAAGAATGAACCATCCCCATGGTTCACACAATATTTGCATCAAGTTCCCCTGTTTCTGTAAGATACAGACACTCCATGGCAGCGTTTCTAGACAGTAAGTACTGAAATACATTTACCTGTTCTTTCCAATCTCACAATGGTAACTAACAGTTCTTAATGTTACACGTCTCATACATTATGCATGTGCTCTGTTTTTCCAAATACTTTTTGTCTTGTAACTCACACTCAGATATGTTGCACACATCCACCTCTTTAAGTTGGACACTAAGTGCCCATAGTGCTGATATAGTTCTCAACTCAATTTTACTTTACAGTGCAGATCCACTTTATTTTTATTTCTTTTAAAAAAAGTTCTAATTAGTTTTCCCTGTTCGTGTCCTTTAGTTAATGATACATTGTTTCACACATATTGCAGCATATCGGAGAAAAGTTATATATTTATATTGCAGTCTCTTACCATCAGTTGATGTGTCTTTGAGAAAAATCTCATCTCTTCTGCTCCCTCCAAGCACCGTTAGATTTTCTAACATTCTGAGATTTTTTTCACTTTTCTTTAAAAGAAGACCACAAAGTTTAAAAGAGTATATCCTAATAGTCACAGAAGATTAAAACTGTGTGCTGACTAGTTCTATTTGTAACATTTGAATATTACTAAAACATAAACTTGGAGAAGGAGAGGTCTTCTTCTATTCTGTCATATTTACTTGTACACTTCATGAGACTTCATGCCCAGCTATTTTCCACCTAGATTTAGCCAAGAGTACAGTCAGTAGGAACTTAATTCATATACCAAACAGAAGATCTCTGGAAGAAGCAGAGAATAATAGCATAAAATTTATATTTACAAGAGTGGTTAGGAAGAGTTTATGTAAGGCATGCCAGAGGGCTGAAGAAAACTACATTGGTCCATCCCCACCCAAAGGGGAAAATAACCACAGAAGTGTACAATTCACCTATTTTTTACATTCAATTTGTGTAGAAGTGTGAAACCTAAGGTAAGTAGCTTTACTTAGCTGTCTGACTAAGGCAGAAATATACTTTGTTGCTGTTGCTTTTCTTGAAATTATTTGAACAAACAGCCTAAAAAATCTGTGTGCAAGTGGCATTTGTTGGAAGCAAGCTTAAATGAGATGACTCCTATAGCCAATATAATGAAAGTCTATATAGTGAAAACCAGAGCATAATTCTATATTAATGAAGTGTTTAGGACAAATTCCCCTCTGTGGCAACTGTAACATAACATGAAGTGCTATAACACAGCATAGTTTGGAGGTTTTCTTTATGTTTTGTTCCTGATCAGAAGTTAAAGCAACAAGATAAAAGAGTATTTTACTACCAAATAAAGCTATACTGCTACAAAAGAGATGAAATTGCTATAGGACTGCTGTTCTATGTCAAGAAACAAGTTTTAGGCAGGATAGAGCCAACATCCATACTATAAAGAGTAAGATTTGTAAACTCATCCACCATTGCACCGGAGAGAAAGTCAGCATGCCTTTGCCAGGGATAATTGGATTGAAATGGGTTTGCACTTCCAACCAATGTTGAAAGGCATTCTCAGAAAAAATTTATGTGTGTGTAGAGGTAAGCAAAAGGAACAAACTACTTTAACCTCCAGGAATCTCACTGGACTACAAATAAAACAGAACATTCATCATAGAACCAATCACAGAATTGGAACGCTTTCTACAGAAGAAAAAGAAACCTAAACTGATCAGAGTTAAATGAATATAAAGTTGCTAAAGGCTAAATTTATATTAAGTATGAGCAGGTTTCAAACGTCTATATTTAACAGAACATAATACTTCGGTCAATGTGGCAAATAAGAAATGAAGTTGGTGCTTACTTGGGAACTGTTGGACCAGTTCTGTAAGAATGAACAACACATACAAGACAACAGAGCATCCAGAAGGCAACATAGAAAATGCCATTTTGATTGGAAATTGCTATCAGACTGCAGCACCAAAAATATTCTCACCATTAAGAAACATAAGGATAGCAGCTACTTGGCAGAAGGCTTGTAGGCACTGGTCTATTCATACCAAGCAACCTACAAGGAAATGTATAGTGCTATACAAACCCCAGCCCAAAGCAGCCTGGGAATATTTGCTTTAAGTCTGAAAAGAAGCCAAATTATCTCCATTCTCACAGTAACAGTATGTGAGAGGAAACAAGGAAAAGCTGGAGTTATTCTTCCACAGCCTCAGATTTGCCTTTTGCCATGGCTGTACAGCACAGCAGATGTTGAAATCCTGTCGAGACTCTCTCAAGCTCTGAACTTTTTACAGCTTAAAAAACTTAAAAGAAAATTCAACCACCAGATAAAAGCTTACAACATGCCATGGTGGTCAGAGTGTCAGAGTGGCTGACAAAAAAAAGATGAAGTAGTCTTCAGGCAATGGACATAACTGGTGTTTACAGAAGGAAAAAAAGGCGCCCTCCCCCGCCTGCACTAGGGAATTTTTAAAAAGTAATTGACAAGGTCTCTAAACATTCCAGCTTCAACAGGATTGTCAGACTCATACCAAGCTACATAAAAGCTCCACAGAACTGAAGATGGCTGAATGTTAAAAAACCCAAGGCTGAAAAGACCTCCTTAAGATACTTAGACCACTTTCATTTGTGCTGGTTGTCAAAATTATTAAAGGAACAACTCTGCAAGCTGGAAGTAAAGAAAGAGAAAAACTAAACAAGAGAAAAAAAGACCCCTTGGGTACCTAAATATTGCCGAATTTAAGAATAATTTTGTTCTAGCACAAACACAAAGGCAGCAGAGCTCTGCTGCATCAGAATCATAGAATGGCCTAGGCTGGAAGAGACTTTAGAGATCATTTAGTCCAACCTCCCTGTTGTGGGCAGGGACGCCACCTCCCGACTAGACCTGGCAACACATGGGGACAGGAATCGAACTCACGACCTCGGTGTTAGTCCTTGTTGCCAGCACAGTGCTCAAACCACTGAACTAACCAGCCCCCTAAGAAAAAGGAAGCCTTCAATTTTTTGTTGCCACTCTGTGAACAAATAGCACTAGAATTGTAGGCATAACTGATGTGATTATCTTTATTATTCTAAATAGTAGCTGAACTGGTTGGAACCTAAGCATACATGTCACAAATAATACAAAAAATATGCAAAAATGTGCAAACTTTTAAAAAATATTTGACATATTTTAAAAAATATTTTGTAATGAAGTTACAACTACTTTGAACTAACAGTTCAAGTTTACTTGCTTTTGTAATTAATTTTTAAGATCCTAAAATTATTTATTAGAGAACATTGGATGAAGTAATGTTTACAAGTGACTACCAAGTATTTAGATTCCTTAAACAAAATCCCAGAATAACTCCCTAAGCAGCTGCAGTGGACATAATGGCTAAATTATATCATAAGCAGAAACAATAATTGCCATTACTATTTCTGAAGCCCTTTGCAGATCTTGAGAGTGCCACATGTATAAAAAGAGAAAAGAAAAAAAAGAAAAGAGAAAAGAGGAAAAAAAAAAAGAAAAAAGAAAAAAAGAAAAAAGAAAAACGAGAAAGAAGAAAAAAGAAAAAGAAGAAAAAAAAAAGGAAAAAAGAAAGGGAAGGGAGAGGGAGAGGGAAGGGAGCATCTATGATGTTAATACACGCACATATGTGAGCATATATAGACCTATATACATATGTGAAACCAAGCTGGCACAGGAAAGTTTGAACTGCAGTTACCAGAAGTAGTTGCAATGTCCATTCATTTGCTCATCCTTCTTGCTGTGCACAAGAGCCCAACCTTGAAAGGGATCCCCAGCAATCCGAGTCTTCATTAGCGGAGGAGTGTTTTGCTTCAACCATTCACCCCAAAACTGAAACCAGTACTAAAAGCAGTAGCCAGAGCATGCCTCCTTTACTCACAGGTGTGCAGCATTTGCTTAGCTCATAAAAGCTGTATTATGGATCACTGTGGATGAGGCTCTTCCCACACTGACGTGTTAATGACAGCCTCTGCTTCTCAGATGAACTTCTCTTTGGTCTCTACTCAGTCAAAATATTTTATCAACAGCTTTTTCTTCTGGCAATTCTGACTTTAGCTTGCTTCCACTAATACATACCTGTGGGTAACTTCACTGCCATAAGTAATTCAGTGGATTTAAATGGAGATATTTAAATATTAAACTTTGGCAGCATACCGACAGCATTTGTGGAATTGGGATGTTTTCACTAACATCAATACCTTTACACTTATGATAAAAAATTCCAAAGATTTCAATAACCATGAAGCAAGTGCAGCTACTCTGAGAGCTGTCATAACATAGTACATCAATAGTCTCCTCATTTAAGTGCTGTGTTACGGTATTACTTCTTCTTTTATCCAGGTGACCATAAGTAAATATGCTTCCATGTACTACTATAGAAATATTGCTTACCCTGAACTTCTTTTATATCTGATATATTATACCAGAAAACACGTGACAATTTTCTTCTTGCATGATTTTTACCACCACTAGTTTTTTAAGAATTCCTCACGAGCAGCATGACTTTCAATTCTTCAATACACTGACCACTCTCACTACAAAGGAGAAATAAGCAGTGAAAAACTCCTACAAAACGTTTAAAGACTTTCCAAGACTTAAAAATCTCTACTAATGTACCAATGTCTGAGGAACTATATGATCTTTGATAGGCTTGGTTAGCTTAGGGATAATTTAAGACCCACTACATGAAGTTGGCCTCCAAATGTAACCTGCAGCCATCTCCTGGCTACACTTGACATGAGATGAAAAAGATGACACCTCCAGGCAGTCTGTAAAAACAAGCAAAATTATATCAATGAGCTCAGGTCTCTTGTTATAGATAACCTGGGGAATCAGGACTATAAAGACCTACCCATCTCACAGGGTGAGCCTAGCAACTGTGATCTAAAAGCCTGAAGCAACTGCAAAGAGAAGGAAAAAGAAATGAGCTAATCCCCTGCCTTGCTCTAACTGTCTTTTGCTTAAGAAAATGGCTTTTTCTTCCACTCTGCAGAAAACACCAACAAACAAAAGACAGTGGAGGGTGGAGATCATCTAAAGATAGGACTGATGTTATCTGAGTAAGTCTGGTCTAAAATGAAGTATAAAACCAAACTAAGAGTGCTGGGTATTTCTCTCCAGCATTTATTGCTCAGGTGAGCAATAAAATGCATAAGGATGCATTGCATTGTAAATAGTATTCACCTTGAACAGTTCCCTTTCTCATAAAGGGAAATTTTAAAGGTTAGACATATGTTAATTGGAGGGGGAAAAAAAAGAGAATTATGACTACAGCATTGTTCTCCTTGAGAGGACTAACACAATGTCACTGATAAATTTATTTCTGTAACTACAGTAAGTAGGCTTTGTTAAAATTGGACTGATACATACTATGTTGTTAAAGCTACCAGTTCTAGAAAATTAAATCTATGAGCTTTGAAACCGGGTTATAATTTTACATTCTCTGGTACATCAGCCGTAGGAAATACTGTGAAAAGACTATCAAGAGTTTTCATTTTAATGTAACATGACTTTTTTCCTAGGTACTTATTGGTTTGCAGAAACAGTTTTCCAGCACAAAATGGTAGTCTGGAAAATGAATGTCAGTGAGCAAGAAAGGAATCTGTCTATATTTTTAGAATTTCACATCACTGAAACTTTTTGCACATCACTGCATAAATCTTTAGCCAAACATCCATGTAATTCAGATACAGTAAATCATATATTCATGTCTATGAGTATATGCAATTACACTTTCAGGACTTACTCTAAACTCTTGCAAAAAATTCCCATTGCTTTCAAGGGATCTTAAATGGCCTTGCAATCTTTCATAGCTACTTGCCTTCTAAAAGTGACTGGCTCACATATTGTCCAGAGATGTGTTACAGCAGGACAGAGAAAGTCAGAAAAAGAATAGAGTTCATTTCAGAGTAGCACAGAGTGAAATGGTCCTCCACAGGCACATGTGGAAGCTATGAATGAATACATGGACGAGTGAGCCATTCCCACCTTCTTGAATTATTCAGACAAGCTAACCTGCTGCTTGTACTACTGGAAAAGTATAAATATAATCACAGCGAAAATTAGGATCTACCAGCTGCAGAGTATTCCAGATAAGCTGAAGAATATACACTTGCTGCAAAATCTTCATTAACAATTCCAACTCAATAGGGGGCACATAATTACACATGTAAACACCAAAGGTTTGGGGTATGGGACTTTTTAAACTTAAGGTGAGTAGATACTGCACTGTTTTCTTCCATGGACAAGACTAAAAAAGTTTTGCAATCGTCATCAGGTCTAGTCCACCACATCTACTATCCAATAAATTTTCTTTGGAATGTGTCAGTTTTATACCCAGTGCTGCCACAAGTCTTTTAGAAAATCAAGCATGTAATAGAGAAGAACTCACACAGCTTGCAAATAACCATTACTTTCTTTATCAGTGGAAAACATGGACAACAGAATGGAATAGAACACAAGGGGGATAAGAACAGATGAAGAATAACAGAACTGATAATAAACTAGCAAAATAAAATAAAGAGAAATATTACTGCTTCTTTAGTGGTATTGCAAATAATGAATAAAAGAATCAGCAATCTGCAAGAACATAGGACTTTCCCAGTCTCTCCTCTCCCCACTCTGAAAATGCCACTACAATTTTAAACTTCTTAGTGTAGAAATCGAGCAAAAATTAATCTATACCTCCATAGTTCCAACATGCATCATGCTAAATGTAAACTGATGGTTCAAATGTGGAAACTCAGGTGTTTACAGATATAGTAGTAAAAGTTAGAGTGTAAAATTAAAATGGAATTTGCAGCAACCAGATGGACACTTGGTGGATCTAGGTTTTCCATTTAGGTATCTAAGTCCCATACTAAATGCTTTGTCTCTTCACAGTTTAGCTAATATTAAATGCTATTTTCTCCTCTCTTTGTGTTTTCCTCAGTTCAGGTCAGGGACATCTCCAGGAGAATGACTACAGCCACAGAAGTACAAAATTTGACAAATAAGAAAGTGAAATTTTGGTTTAAAACAACAACATACCAATTGTACACTGAGAGAGAGGTTAGGCACACAAGCCACAGAGCTTATTGCAAATAGAGAATAATAGTCCTTAAGGCAGAAGTTTCACTATGACACTCAATTTTGCTGGTCATTAAAACCAATGTCAGCAGTGTTTAACCATCTGCCCTCAGGTCTCTCTTAAAAAGGCTCTCATAGTCTTTGCCAGGTGGTAGTAGATGGAGCATGAAAGCAACAAGATCTCTAAGTAAAAAAATAAAATAAAAAAAATAAAATAAAAATAAAACAGGGTATGGACACAGGTGTTTAAGTCTTGGGAATATTCTTCGATTCAAAAGGCTCCTACAAATGGCCCCTATGGCTGCTCTGAAACTTTTCCAACCATAGTCCCAGCACTTGAGTAGTTCACCAGGCTGCCTGCTGAAGAGAACTAGGTGGTCCTAACCCCAAGCATAGTCATTTTTAGCTGGAGGTAACTGACATCACCCTTTCAAGTACACCCAGACCTTTGCTTAAATAAGTAAAATTGGTTAAGTCAGACAACTTTAGAGAAAAGCCTTGAAAAGAACTCTACACATAATTTGCATATGAATCACATGCAGGGCACACAGAAAAGTGTGATTCTGATCTCTTTCCTGGCTATGCATCATTCCATCATGGATTTCATACCATGGGGCAAGGGGAGGAACACACCACTGCTGTTACTCTGTGTGTGAAGCCGAGAACTAAATCTCGGCAGGAACAGGATGCCAAAACTTCACTGAAGTTGTAACAAGGGCATGTCCTGAGAATTTAAGCCATATATTCTTTGGAAAATTATTCAAGGGACAGACAGGACATCAATTCATTACTGACAAACCCCCAGCATATTTAAGAAACGACTAAGAATTTAAAACAAAGAAAATACTTAAAATACACAGTGACTGGGAACGCTTGAAGAGAACAACACAGTTCTATGGACTTAAGCTACCTCATGGCTTGCAGAGCCAATGGCTTTTGAAGACTGCTTGCTAATGACAGTTTGCAACACTGTGGTAAACCAAGGCCTGTAATTTGCAGATTTATTTTTAGAAATACTTATTGGAGCTCTGTGGCATTGATGGCTATGAAAGAAGAAATAAAAGAAAGGGGGGAGGAAAGAGCCCATGCAAAATTAAAAGCCTTTCAAGTTTCCTGAAAAGAGTTTTTCAGAACAAGAGGTGGGTTGTGTCGAGTTTTTCTTCTACTTCTTAGGGGAAGGATAGGAGCCTAAATTCAAGGGCATAGCATATGCAAAGCACATTCAGTGTGAAATGCCTGACATTGTATCATATTCATAAAAAGCTGCCGCAAGCAAAACAGATAGCCAATTTGAAACACACATCTCATTTCTATAAAAAAACAGGGAAGGAACTATTAGCTAGGAAAACTGATGTCAAGATGAAAAGCAGGCTTTTTTCCAGCTGTCCTTACTCAACACTGTAGTAAGAGTCACACTATAAAACAAGACAGTTCAGTTACAATAACCCTGAGTGGGGTCATTAAAGGCAGAAGAAACTCCTTCATGGCTTAATTTAATTATTGTTCCTGGCAACCAAACCTTTTAACATTTTTAGAATATAGATTTGTTTTCAACAGTTTCTCCTTTTCTCCAAAATGCTCAAGCAGTCATTTTTGAATTGGTTTCTTTCCAGAGCTGACAAGTCCTGCCACAGCTGTTTTTGTCAAGAGGCTCTGAAACGCCATTAGGTCATTATAGTTTTGTTTTCTGAACCAGGCATATTTGCATTCACTGTTTCACCTCAAATTGTCAATTGTAAAATTACATGTTATCTTAGAAATTATCCTAACATTAGCAAATGCTCCATCCTCGAGGGCCTGTTGAAAGCCATGCAATTTAATGTTACAGTGTAACTCGATCTATTTCTTTTGGGTTTTTTTTGGTTTCATAAATACATTAGTGTCTTTCTTGAAAACGTGCAGGCATGAGATGTACTAAACGTCCTCCAGAAAATAAAAAATAACCAAATGAAAAGTCAAGAAAAGTAAACCCAGCATTCTTCTTTCAAATAACCATAAAGTAATTCAAAAAGTGCCAGGCCAAAATTTTCTAGGAGGCCACTGATTGTGGACCCTAATGCTCAGCTATCAGCCCAGGCTGCTGGACCACTTATTTTCAGCAAAATAAACAGAAAAATTCAGGCCGCTTCCTCACACCTTCTTTGATCTCAAGAGCACTTCAACACCACAAAACAAGAATGGGTTCCTCTCTGTCTATGTTAGGGTCCAGTACAGCTTCAAATAAAAAGCATTTCAGTCCTTGGCAGCACTTTCAGTGAGGCTCAGGGTTGAAAAGCATGCACAAATCTTTACAGATCCACGCTCTAAGTCACTCACTCATCTTTGTCAGTGGCTTTATGTGACCTGAACTGTGGGTTTCTGTGCAATTCACAGCTTGGCAATAGCACGACTTCTAAAAGAGCATGGAGGAACAGCATCAGAAGTCCTTATGACTGCACAGAGACTTCAGGGGACGCTGGAACAGATAATATTCAGTGGCCAAAGCATCAGAACATTTTGGCAGCTTTATTCTCTTTAAATTACAACCTGCTTCTAAAAACAATTTCAAAAAATCTAGCACAGGAGATCTCATTACAACTCTTACAGATGGCTAGAATAAAAAGTAAAAATGAAAAGACCTTTCAAAAATGAATCTTTTTATTTCTCATTGCAACTTTGAGACCACCTGCCTTTTACGCAAAACCAGTGTCTTAGCTGTCGTGAAACAGACTCCATTTCTGTGGCCAGAAACTTTCAGAATCATTGGGTTCTCCTCTCATTCCGCATACAGAGGTTTGCAGTGAAAGCAGTTCTACAGTCTCTTCTCCTCTGGGTCTCTGTTGGGTTTGTCTAGCAGAAAGACAGGGGTAGCAGAACGGAGGCTACAGAGGTGGCTTCTGTGAGAAGCTGCTAGAAGCTCCCCCAGGTCCAAGTCACACCTGCTGCTGGATAAGAGCAAGCACGTCAGTGACAGTTGAAGTACCTCTGCAATAACATATTTAAGAGAGGGGAAAACTACAGAGAGACAAGTGTGACGTGAGAGAAAAAACTCTGCCAACACCAAGGTCGATGAAGAAGGAGGAGGGGAGATGTGCTGGAGCAGAGATTCCACCACAGCCCATGGTGACATGGCAGGCTGACATCCTGCAGCCCATGGGGGGTAACAGTGGAGCAGATTCCCACCTGCAGTTCATGGAGGACCTCACACCAGAGAAGGTGGCTGCACTCAGAGAATGCTGTGACTCCGAGGGAAGCTTGTGCTCAAGCAGTCTGTTTCTGAAGGACTGTACACCATGGAAGCAACCCACACTGGAGCAGTTCATGAAGAACTGCAGCCCATAGGAAGGACTCACATTGGAGAAGTTCGTGAAGGACTGTCTCCCATCGGAGGGACCCAACACTGGAGCAGCATAAGGGTGTGAGGAGTCCTCCCCTTGAGGAGGACAGAGCATCAGAGACAACACATGATGAACTGACCACAGTCCCCATTTCCCTGTGTCAATTGGGGGGCAAGGTAGAGACAATCAGGAGTAAAGTTGAGCATGAGAAGAAGGGAGGAGTAGGGGCAAAGTATTTCTAAGACTTGGTTGTGTTTCTCATTATACTATTCTCATTTGATTGGTAACAAACTAAACTGATTCTTTTTTTTCTTTTTTTCCCCAAGTTGAGTCTGTTTTTCCCATGATGGTGACTGATGCCTCCATCCCTCTCTCAACCCTTGAGCCTTCTGTTGCATTTTCTCCTCCTTATTTCACCTTGCAGGACAAGTGAGCGAGTGGCCACACTGTGCATTGTTGCCAGCTGCGCCTAAACCACGACAAGGTCAAATCCTGCCAAGTTCTGCCCATGCCTCCCATATGGTCCCTATGCAGCAAGGCAGCATTTAATTGAGAAAAACAAGAAAACAAAACACACTTTGAAAAATTGTGCTGCACAGTGTGGGGTGCAATTTGTCCTAGTTGTACATGCATCCTGTTCCTGATTCCTAAGCAACGCATGTATGAGTATAAACATAATGAGGGTTTATTATTTTATTCCCTGTCGTCCTAAGAAGTTGATTTTTTTTCCCTCTAGCTTTTTTTAAATAAACTGTACTTGGTACAACTTTAACATTCTTTCTTTGGAAATAACAGTAATAATAAAAAGACTCCAAACTTATAATTAACTCTGTGCAGAACACCTCTTTAGTCTGTCTGAAATCCTTCCACTTGTAGTCCATGTTGCTGCAGAGATCAAAGCATAGAGACAACTAAGCTTTTGGGTGACAGAGGGATTATAAATTGGTACCTAGATTTCATGGTAGAATTTACACCTGTTTTATTTGCCACAAGCCTTGTTCATGGCACATCTTCCCTGTTTTTCATTGTTTCACTCTGCTTAGTCTACATCTTGCTACATTATTCAAAAATAATTGAATGCCTTTGTTGGGAGCTAAAATGTCTTTCAAAGCATGTAAAGAGTCACAAATAAATTTGCCAGAACTGTGATTTCTCTTGCTAAGCAAAACAGAAAAAAAACATTGCTTTTTCCATTGAGTTATCATCATTTCCTTCCTTTCCTTCCTGTATCTCTGATCTATTTATAAAGACCTTTATGTGCAAATGATATTCATCTGTCATTAAATTTTTATTCCACTACAGTAGTTTTGAAGGATAAGTAGTTAACTTCACTTCTTTTCTCTTTAATATCTTTAAGACTTGATAGAAACTGTTTTTAAAATAATATGTTTCTGAGATTTTGTAGGCTGTCTCTCTCAGTTCTACCTCCTCCCCCCATACCCAACAACTCTTGTAACTGAGTTATAAATAAAGGAAAAAAAGATAACAAAAAAATTGCAGTCTGAATTTCCACTAACTGCAGACTGGTAAAATAATGGTTTATCAGTTATTTAAATCAATGTA
This sequence comes from Apaloderma vittatum, assembly GCF_000703405.1. NCBI lineage: Eukaryota > Metazoa > Chordata > Aves > Trogoniformes > Trogonidae > Apaloderma > Apaloderma vittatum. The sequence goes on from NW_009711956.1 coordinate 89,290, forward strand.
AATTCTAATATGAGGTAGGCACATACTATTTTGCGTTAGGTTTAAAGAGATTTTTTACTGTTTCAAATATCTGCAATGCAAACATAATTCAGATAATGAAGAAGTTATGCAGTGTTTCCAGCTGAATAGGCTCCACATCAGCTAACAATACCTTCTTCCACAGTATCCCTGTTATTTAAGATGCAACAGGCTGTTGAATTGGGGAAAATAGGACTTAAATTCGTGTATCAGACAGTCAAGCCAGCAAATGGGAGGTGCTTCTGGCTTATCAGTTGACCCTAAACTCCCACAAAATGACACACACGGGCAGCACTTCCTACCTTCTACAGCTGGTCAGGAAATTGCCTTACTGGCACATAACCGCCTCCCAGCTATAGAGGTCTTTATCATCTTAACATTGGCCAACATTAAACCCCTGTATTCTCCCAGGAAATTGCCTTACTGGCACATAACCACCTCCCAGCTATAGAGGTCTTTATCAACATTGGCCAACATTAAACCCCTGTATTCTCTCAAATCTGCAGCTGGTACAGAACATGGCACTGTGCTTCTCCAGCAGCTCTGGCTATGGCAAGTACATATTAGCTCCCTACAATCACCTGGAAAGGAATCAGAGTGATTATTTTGGTGGTTTGGCCATACTGCTTACAAACATTCCTCAGAGTTACCTTTGCTGGATGCACCTTTACCAAGCAGCTCGCTGTATTGTGAAAAGGCAGCCCCTAATTTCTCTGGCTTTGTCGTAACTTCACATTAAGCTGAAACTCCATATTAGGCTGAAACTTCACATCACAGCAGCACTCCTTTTCACACAGGAAAAAATCATTAAGTGAGCCTAGTTTCCTCCTCAAATAGGATAGCCTAGATGGTAAATAGGGGTTTTTTTAACATTGAAAGCAGAACAACACATCTAAATACCACAAAACAAATAAATCTCCAGGCTGCAGAGGAGCAATTCCGGGTGAAGCTGTGAGTGGCTCCAACCTTTCAAGAGTATTTGCTCTTCTTGGAGCAGTGACAAAGGAGTATCCCCGAGCAAGGGGTATAGGAGAAGCCTGGATTGCTTTCTACTTCTTCCTGCCAGACAGCGGAGTCAGGCAGGCAGCCTAACCCAGGTAGAAACATAGCAGGGAGAGGCACAAGGTTAGTGCAGTAGACAGTGAAATAGCCACGGGACTTGTGAAGGCTGGTATTACTTAGTATCTGTGTCCATGTTAGAAGCAATGCCATCGTTGCACTAAGAACTATGGGCCAGTCTAGCTAAGAAGTCCTTGTCTGTCAGAAAGGATGCAGAAAGAACTCCTCAGGCAGTAAAGTCACGCCAGCCTCAACAGTCACCCAGCAGGAGCCTGTGCTCTCCTTGATAGCACAATGAAAGAAGAGAGAGAAAGGAGAGAAAAGGAGAGAAGAGAGAGAAGAGAGAGAAAGAAGGAGAAAGAAGATTAAGAGTTCTTTCAGTAAGTGGCCACTTCTTTTATACCATGTAACAGAAATAGGGGAGAGCATTACTGTGTCAAGAATCTGGCACTCTTGGCTTTTCTCTAATCTGGAACTGAATGTACTGTTAAAGTGAAATATAGTATCAGCAGTCCACAGCATGCTGACAGCAAAGAAATAGGTTTTGTTTCCCTGTGTTTCTTTCTCATTTAAGAACAAAACAAAACACAAAAGTAAGAAATATTGAAGTACATTTCTTGTTGCGGTACATTTCTTAAGGCCTTCCATAGCCGAAAGAGGTTTGAGTAGGGCAAGCAGAAATAACCAGTTCTTCACTGGATATTAAGTTCTCTCATTGCTTCGACCACAGCAACTTTGAAATGATGTCCCATTTCAATGATATATCAAAAATCACACTCATATGGGTCCATCTGCATGAAAATCTTATGTACAGATTCGTCATTGGTGGGAACACAATAGGAATTAATGTTATAATTTATTATTACAAATTTCTAATAGAAAAATGAGATCTGCAAAGATAGCTCTGGTGAAAACTTCCAGGCAAAAGCAATCTTTAGGCCTTTCCAAACATAAGTCAACTAAGTTTTGGAGAGTAAGTGCAGCTCTTTGTCTGTGGCAATCAATGTTTTTACACACAATTTTCTATGTATTATGCTATGAAACAATCAACTGAGAAACAACAGAGAGAAACAATGGTAGAGGTTAATAACCTGAGATGACATCACATCCAAGGCAGCCTATTTGTGCATAGCACCACAATGGTAGGTAAGTAGTCTGAAGGGTGCAAAGATAAAGATTAGACACTCTATAGATGTAGTTTTATGTGTAAAGTCTACAACTTAAACACCCACCCTTTATACAAGTTTGAAAGAATCTTTTGAAAGAAAAGAAAGAGCGTCTTCGAAGTGCTTCCTAATGTACCCAGCAAAATAGAAGTAAGAAATTCAACAGATTGGGCACTGCCGGGAAAAGGACTAATTAACGTAATCAAATAAGTGGCAAGCGTCAAATACAACTGTAGCAGCACAATGACGTTAGCAACAAGGGATGAAGTCATTGTGGCAGATGCTTTCACCTTCCCTCGTTGGGAATGCCCCTCCCTCCAGTATAGCGGTTGTCAGGCAGATTTCAGAGAAAAACCTGGCTAGTTTGAGACTAGCTCACTGAGCGGGGGGGATACACTCAGGAAGTTGGCTGGCAGCTAATGAGAAGCCGAGATGGCTATGATTGCCCACAGTTCATACTCGACAAGGCTTTAAAATGGGGTCTGCCCGTGGCCATCTTTGGGAGTCGCCTTGTGAGCAGCTGGCTGCAGTTGGTGCTTAATCTCCCCCTTGGTCAGAACGCCTTCCAAGGTTGTTATTCTCGAGATTGAGACTCCTCATCTTTTATAAGGTGAGTGTGTTATCTGGATCACTATTCTCTTGTTAGGGGTTGGGTGTAGTGAATTAACGTTTTTCTCAATTGATATTCAAACCTTAAAACTTGGAGAAGCTTTCATTTATTAAATAAATCCAGTTTAATTATGCATGTGGATTTATTTTTTGGAAATAAGGGGGGCAAGCCTCAGTCATGTACTTAAAAAAACCTAAGACTATGACTGGGTCTCTGGATGGATAGAAAAACTGGACCCTACAAAGTGCCTTATGTTCTAGAAGTGCCTGTTTTCCTCCCATGGTTGCAGAGGGATTGTTTCACATGCAAATGGCATGCAGTGTTGGCTGCATCCACCTGAAATGGAGATTCTGGTAAAGTGAGGCCAAACTATGCCAATCCACCCCCAGCAAAACTAATAATACTATGTTGATGTTACTACATAGATAAAGGATCAAGCAGTCATCAATCTTATGGTAATAATCCCACATTCTCACCAAATATTTACCAATGGTATCACCTCTGCCCCATTTCAGTCCATGCCATGCTTGCTCTTAGCCAACACGTGTATTAATGATGTCAGCGAGCAGTGTGCTGCTCAGCACTCAGATCCCAATGACACAAGAGCACCCACTTAATTTGGTCTGATGTTCCAAACACATCTCCAGTCTCGTTGCCTGAGGATGACTGAAAGCTTGAGGTCACAAAGTAACATCAAAGCTATATCCAAACATTCATCCTTGTGACTGCATGACTTACATGCTAACATATGATAATGTAGTCTTTGAACATTAAAAACAATTGTTTCCAGTTAACAAACAAGGTGCAATGAGTCTACTAGCCCAGTCCTTCTGTTTTTTGTGCCACGTGCAAAGATCATTAGAGTCTGTGGAAAACCTTCTGTTGAGTTTGAGGTAAGTACTTATCACAGCAAGAGGTGTTTCTTGGGCAGGGCAAATTACTTTGGTTCAGAAATCCCTCTAATCTTGTCTGTCATTTTTTTCCCAACAGCATGACAGAAGTGAAGGCATTCAGCATGAATAGCATAGAAATGCTTGGAGAGGACTCTGGATCTTCTTGAATCCTTTCTTTTCTCTCCCCTACTACCCTTCTTTTATTTAAAAGATAGAGAAACCACCAACTCTGAGGCTTTAACAAAACCGGAGTCAGGGTAAGAACCTCTTTGAGTTACACTGTTTTTTGAAATCTTGTTGATGAAGGTTCAGCTGGAACCTCAGTGAGAGACTCGGCGATGCAATTACTGTGGTTCGCTGGCCAGCTTTCTTCCTTCCCTTAGGCATAGGTCCTACTTCATATTCATTTAAAAGGAAAATCTCTCTCTGCTCCTTACCTTCCAAACTGCCATCATGGCTGTACAAATCATGAGCCGTCATGAAAGGAAGCAGAAAAACTCCATTGTTTTTCATGCTTTGTATCACCTTAAGGGTTTATGAGGATGTGACTTCACTATTTGAACAGGAACCATTTTTTATTCCTGCCAGGCTGTGTTAAGAGGGGTATAATGCTTGTTTAATGAAGCCTGCAGAAAGGGAGATGCTATTCTGCTTCTGTTCACTTAGCTGTTTTCTTAGGAGCCAGAGTATCTCTTTCAGAATTTTACACATTAGCTTTTCAGTAATGATATTGTTCAGTTTCATCGGAATTACAGCATATACTAATCTTTTAAGGAAAGTCCTGCTCTTTGTTCTAGCATGCATATCTGGTGGTTTTGTCTTTTACTCTCATTGCAATGATTTATTTGTTTTTTATTTACTTTCTCTTTGAAATCAGGCATTTAAAAGTGGTGTCTATAAATTTATTTAGATATTTGTGTACTGAAAATTTTCCAGTGAGATATACAAATCTTTCTTTTAAATATCAAATACTGTTCAAAATGCAACTTTAGGAAAAAACACTTGATTTATATAATATTGAATGTAACACTTTGCCGAATGTGTTTTTAGGATTGCCTTCTCAACATTAAGATTTCTTTTACTCCTTCCACTGCTTATTTTTAGAATAATTTGAAGTTTAGTTATATTAGGAGTTGTATTTATACAAACCTCGTGTTATCATGCAATGCAGTCTTTTCTTTTTAATTCTCTTGGCTAGAGCATTTGTGCTATTATCAGTCATTTCACTGAATATTACAATATTCGATAAAAACAGTTATTTCTTAGCTTCAACATTGAATTGAACTGTCTACCCTGAGGGTAAAAGTTTGTCTTTGATTAAAATGAGCTTTCTCCAGGGACAGTTGAAGGCCATGGAGAGATCTTTCAAAGGACTAAAACAGTAACAATTTGAGATTTCAAGTTCGAAGAACATTTCTTCAGCTTGGTTTCATATAACAAATTTACAGTAAACCTATGCAGGATAAATATAATAAAATAGAACAAACAAAATATTTCACTGCACGCACTTCTTCCCTTGAGGTACAGGAAAAAGAATAAACATGTGACAGATGTTAGTCATTAGTAAAGGCATGGCAATGGCGTGGTGGAGAGAAGAGTCTGAGAACCAGTATACACTGAAATTTCTATACCATAGCTATGCAGCATATGTTTTCATTGTCATTCATAGCTCATTTTAAACAAGTTTTATTTCCAAAGCTGGCTTCTTCATTTAGGTTTCATCCCTTGTGCTAAGGGTGGAAAGTAAGGGAAGTAAGGAAAGTAAAGTATTCCTTTGAAGACACAACTAGCAGGGTACCTTCTTTAGGAGCTTACAACAGCAATTACTGTTCCTTCTCCCACCCTTCTCTCACTGTCTTTGGTGTAAAAAGCACCCCAATGATGAATACTGGAAATATTTTTCTAGAACTGTCCTACATATATTCCAGAGCCTCAGTGAAGACAGAGTGAGGAAAATTTGTTCTTATTGTTTTAGAACTACAGGTTTAATTGAGAACTCTCCTATTTTTTTTTCCAGATTTCACTCATATCTATCATGCTGGCTTGGAGGCTCATAAAAGAAATTTTAACGGGGAGAATAAATATTGAAAGCCTTTAAGTACCGTCACTGCTGAGATCACAAAGGATTCTTCTAAACTGTTGTTTTGAAAACATTTCTCTCCTCTTGGATGTACATTGTTTCTCTCTGTTACTTCTGTTAAAAGTCACTATAGGAGTAACAACACCCTTCAAGACTAGGTAAAAACAATCTGCGTTCAAAGCAAAGTGTGATCTGAATCTGTAACATCGAAACTTTGCAGAGCTATTAAAATTCATGTTCTGGAAGATGTAGCTTGATATTCTTTATTGCATCATTTGGAAAAGTAACCTGTTTTTAAATTTTACTGAAAAATACATCAGAAAAGTGTAATTCATTCTGCTTTCTAAGTAAGAAGGCTTGTATACTACATAACAATTCAGAAGGAATTTTTACTTACTTATAAACATAAAATGTCCACTCCAAGACTATCCATACTTTGTGTGCAAAACTAATTTATTTTGAGTTTTATTTTCTTGGGCTTCTTGATGGGGGAAAAACACCCACACAGAATATGATAATGAAAATCAGCATAATGCATGATTTTGTGTGACTTCAGCTATTAAAAGTCAGTATGAAGCCTTCCAGCTCCCACAGTTGACAGTGCATTACAGAAGGGTCAATATTTCCAAAATATTTTTTAACAGTAGGAACTATTAGAGCATCCAAATATTGGCTCGGCTTTCCAAATATAATTGGCTTCTCTAGAAAGATCAGTGTCTCTTTGAATAAATTTTAAAAGCAAAATACAAACCAACATTCTAGAAGGGTAAAACTAACAAATTCCTGATTCAGTCCAGATGGTGTGGGGGTTTGCTTTCTCTTTAAGTAAATCTATCTTCCATTTCATAATTTGAAAACCTATGTAAACATTAAATAAATAAATAAACTGTTTGGAGATCTTGTGTAAATGTCTCGTCCAAGGACTTCTGGCAACTGTTTATAGGATTGATTAGGGTGAACAGGAAAAATACAATCAAAAAGCATAGATAACACATAATAAAAAAGCAGAGATACTAGAATTCGAAGCATCCAAACAACTACGCTAAACTGCTGGTAAGAAAGTTTGAAAGAGTACTGTCCAAGGACACAAAAACCAAGTAGAATCACTCTGATACTCCGAATTCTTCTTTAGATGTAGGATTGTCAGATATGGTCTTTCCCTTGACACTAATATTGATTCGTGTCTGTCATGCTCTCTTGTCCATCACCCAATGTTATACATGATTTCCTACCACATACCTTTTCATGCACTCTTTCACTTGGTCACAAGGTGAAGTCAAGGTCTCATTGGAGATTACTTTCACTGTTATCTTCACTGGCACAAAAACTTGTGCTCCAATGAGACACAATAATTCAAACAGTCTTCTACCACCCTATGAGTTGAAAAATAAAATTCACAGATGCAAGTATTTACAAAGTTGATAGCTGCATTTAGCATCCATAATTTATTTTCAGGTAACTAAATAAGTGGATTCCTTTGCAAAACTTCTGCATTCCTGGGAGATCACATTGTAGAAAAAACATCTTATTTGGTTCCCAGTAGTTTTCAAAATACTTCAGCAGGCTTTCAAACACCTCTCTTACATGACAGGCACAGCCAGTATCTGAACAATTATGATTTTATCAGTGTTGCTATTTGTTTCTCAGAGAAAACACATTTGAACAATGTTCAGAAGTCTCTTTTATTATCCTCCTGAAGAGTGAATTATTCCCCCAGAACACTAGAATTCATTCTTGTCCTATAGTGTTTTAAGTTACTTTTATTTGAGCTCAATTCCTGAAGAGCTGAAATCTTGTCCAGAATATTTCCATGGAGTTTTTATTCTTATTTCCAGAAACATTTGTATTTCAATTTCATAGAAAAAAACTCATTCAGGTGGAAAAAAACCCAACACTTCTTTGAATTCATCTGACCTTACCTACAACAGGAATAATCATTTCCATTTTTCAAAGCAATCTTGTACTTAAAGAATATGTTTTTTCACCCTGTGATGAGATGAAGATCACTGCTGAAATTTCACCTGAACACAAGAAAACATGTTTTTACTGCAGTAGCCATCAAACACTACAACAGGTTGGCCAGCAAGTTTGTGGCATCTCCATCTGTGGATATATTAAAAGCTCAACTAGACATGGTCATGGGCAACCTGTTCTAGATGACCACATCTGGTGCAGGGAGTAGGACTAAATAAGCTGACAGCCTCAGTCATCCCATGATTCTGTGATTACATGTGAAATAGAAACATCAAAGCTCTTTATCCATCAGGATGGTATATAAAACCCCTTGGAATATCTGTCTCAAAAATCAGAAATAAAATTAAGCATTTAAATGAATAAACAAACACACCAACAAAAATTAAAGTAACAGGCCGGTTAGCTCAGTGGTTTGAGCGCGGTGCTGACAACAATGGCCAACACCAAGGTCGCGGGTTCGATTCCCGCTCGGTCCCCGTGTGTTGCCTGGTCTAGTCGAGAGGTGGCATCCCTGCCCATGACAGGGAGGTTGGACTAGATGATCTCTAAGGTCCCTTCCAGCCCATGCCATTCTATGATTCTATGATTCTAGTAAGCTGACGGCTTTTAAACATCTTCTGTCACCACTTGTTATTACTAGAGCAACCAGACCATAAAGAAATGCTTTATAAGCTTTTCACAATTGAGTAGAGGATTTTGTTGTTTCCATCATTCTCCACTGACATAAAAATCTCATAGTATGATGAACAGAAGGCTAAATTCCCGCTCTTTTGTTAAGAATCAGTCTGTAAGTACAAGTGTTTACATTGTGTTTTTCTTCAACAGGCATCGTGCAATTCTCACCTCTGAGAGAAAATATAATTTAAAATAACTGTAAGTCAGATGAGCAGTAATCTATATGGAACTGCAGTATGAGACTTCCTCTGTGAGAAACCCCCAGAACTTTAATTGGTAGGAAATGGTCTCTCTCAGAGAGCAGAGCTTCTGACCTGGCTTGCCACTCCACAACCCAGATACCCCTGCATGCAGAATCTTATCTTCCTTTAGCTTTGCCCTGTCTCTCCACAAACCCCTTCTAAGGTCTCCTTCCTCATCCGGAAGCTTTTAGAGCATAGATTACAAGCACATTAGCTGTATCTAAACTCTCATTTACCAGGACTAGATAGTTGTCCCTGGACCCTACTAAGTACCACTTTCGTTTCCTATCTATCTCTGGCAAGCAGATTTTGATCTATAGTAGAGAGTTACCACATTTCATCCAAAACTGCATTTTACTAGTCAAGGAAGCAATTTCTGAGTAATCAGTAAATTAGGCTATAGAGCACTTTTGGATGCTTCTGGATAACAGGTGTTATGTAAAGAGAAATCATTCCCACAAAATCATTAGTGACAAAGCCATTATTAGCGGATGGCAGGCTGGAAGTCAAAGTAAAATGAATTGCTGTTAACTTCAGTAACACCCTTCACTTGTCACAGCCTAAACCAAAGAGCCTGTTCTGCTGCATTATGTGAAAAAAGGCCATGTCAGCCATAGCTGTACCTTGATGGCTCCTCATGATTCAGGGCAGGTGTGCAGAACGCCTGCAAGGCATCATCAGTCAAAGGGCATCACTTCAAATTCACAGCAGCCTTCCCATGTAAGGGAGGTCCTCACAGAGCCCAACATGATCCAAGGGGCAGCACTTTTTGGTAGTGGGCGGGCTGCTTAAGTGCTACCTCAGGCAGACCCTCCTCAGATCTTCTGCTTAGTATTTTGTCTGCAAAAGCAAGCTGCTAACCATACGCACAATCTCAGTTAGATTCAGGTAAAGCACCACAAGTTTCATTTCTTGACTTAATTTAAACTCACTGAATCTTATTCCCAGAGTTTCTGATAATTTCATTAGTCTGCCTGAAGATTTCATCTACATGGGTTAGAAGTCATCTCCTTCCATAAGAGGAAACTCAACTTCTATGTGTGTGTGCATGCATTTTTGAGTGTGGTGGTAAGTATATCTACCTAACTACAAAACCACTAATCCAGCAATTACTCCTTAAAAAGCAATCAATTTAATATATTTATGTATTCTAGTAGTATTTAGAGATACAAGCTCAGTTTTGCTTACCACCACATAATATTATATGCATGGTAATGTATGTTAATCAACTAGGCAATAAATAGATCTGGCATCTAATAAATAAAAAAACAAAAAATCCCACCCTAACTTCAAACACTGTGTTTTATAGCAGTGCACAGATAAATTCAAATTTACCCTGGGGAAAAAAAAAAAGATAAATATTTATATTTGAGATGGTCAGTGCTGTGCGTTACCTATATCCTTGCATGGGAATTCTCCAAGGGTGTGTCAGTGAAAGAGGGACAAGCTAATGCAAGAAGTTCATGAAGATGACGTATCACTGCATCTGCAAGAGTGGCAGACAGGCTCTGCTCTTTGCCCAGACACAATTAAGCTAGAAATCTAACAAATCTTAGCATAAAATTCAGTGTTACATTAAATCAATGTTGTTTAAATTAAAAAAGAGCATTTCTTAAAAGATCCAGCAGCAAATATATTACCTGTCACTTTAGGCCCAGAGGATGAAAATTAAACATCAATGGTTGCTGTGTTATTTACTTCCAACAACCCTTACCATTAGAAAACACAAATATATCTTCTGGGAGGCTGCTGTGTGACATATTTAGCCATTGTTACCCCATCTGATTCTCTGGAGAAAATTAAGTATGTAATTCACTGGCTGAAAATACAAAATATAGCCAATTAAAAGAGTGCAGTATTTGCCATCTCATATGAGTTGGCTTATTAAAAATTACAGAAGCAACCTGCTATAATCTCCCACCAGTAGTCTAGCCAGAGGTCTATCCTGTACACATAGAGATTATAGTTGAAACTGGTAAGCAATGATTCCAAGAAAGGCATACCGTGAGTATGACAATTTGAACATAAAACACATTACCATACAGTTGAATCTATAAAGTCATACATTTATACACATATCCAACGTTGAGATTGTACTTTATCCTAAGAAGCAGCGACTGCAAAGAATGTTGGTTGGGTCAAAGCGAACATGCAACACACAGACTTATAGGATACATAAAAAGGTTGACACAGCAATTGCTTATATGCACAGAGGGAAATGGGACATTATTGGTGACTTTGCAGAGACTTCAGGTTCACACACTTTAAACACGGTACTGAGAAGGCCAAGCTAATGCAAAAACATGCACAAAAGTTAAGGAGAAAGAGATGAGAGACTATAGTGATACATGTAGCAATGTAACTATTTTCACTCCCATTGCTACAGAAAGGCTCACTTGTGAAAGCAGAGATTATTGATGAAGTCAGTGACAGTACTCTGTTGATTATGGAAGAGAATAGTTGTTTATACCCACAGAAGATGTGAATAATTTAAACTAAGATGAACTTTAAGTTCCAGTTCTGAACACTGGCATTTAGACTAAGAGTTAAGACTAGTTCATGCATACAAGGATCCCTACCAAATTCACTTTTTTTAAAGAAAGCATTTTTTAAAACAAAATCTATAAAGGGGACAGATTAAAAATAAAGGACAGAAAAATGTTTAAAAATGAGAACAGAAAAAAACGACAGGAAGACAGAGATAACAGGAGTGAGGTGTAAAAGGAGAAAGCATCTGTCTGAATATCCCTTGCTTAATATTCTACATCAAAGTTGTGATGGAACTGCAAATATATTTTGAATTCACCATCTAAGTCTTCCTGGAATAGAAAGCATCAGACCAGAAACAATCTTTGGAATACACATATCTCAGACTAAGAAAATCTTCTATAATTTCAGCTGGCATGCTTTCCATGTTGTAGATATATTTATGGCAGTCTATTATCCAGACAGGTTGTTTGAACTTCACTCTGTTACAATCTATGACATATTCAATTTTCTGCCTCTGCTGCTTTCCACATCAATGGATTTTATATTGTCTACAAGAGGTTGAGGCATTTTCCTACTGCTTACTTTAGAAGATGCAGACAAAGCCATGTCCTCTCTTCAAACTCATTTTTAAACACTTCTTTCATAATGTGGACTATTTCCACGACATTTTTTTTGGATTTTCAGTCTCTCATGACAATTGAATAATCTTTCCTAGGTTTAATGAACTACACAGAAGTGTTAGTGAGCTAATTGTTCCGAGATCAAAAGTGCTTTAAGAGTCCCAAACTATGTTTACAAGTTTCATTAGAAAAAACTCCAGAAAGAGTTTGAATTTTTACCTCAGATAGAACAATTAACTATTATACTGCACATCCAAATTTTGTCTTTTTCAAAACATGAAATCTGCATGAGAAAGTGCATATAAGGAAGGGGTTTGGAGGGCATTTTGGAAAGTATGGCACTGCTTCTTATGACAGAAGTCATCCTTCTCCTCCCACTTTCACAATTCTAGAATACTAGAAATTCCCAGAAATCTAGAAGGTTTAGTCATTACATTATTTCTTTCCCATCCTTTCACAATTCTAAAAATTAGCTCTGATTGTACTTTAACTTGGAGACCTGTAGACAAGGCTTAGTCCTAAAGAGCTTCACATTATTAACTTTCTATAGAAGAGAATTCTCTGTTAAAACTAGACTGATATATAACAGATCCAGCAAACAAATAGTAACACAGAAAGGGTAAACAGGAAACTAATCTAATTTTTTTTCTTGTACAGTTGACACTTCATGACCCTTCTGTTAACATCCCTTTTTGTTTCAAAAGCATTGGATAGCCAAGAAAAATCATTATAGTCAACAAAACTCATTATAACCACCTAGAAGCATGTATGTGCTGACAGTATTGGTTCTGATGGTGCAGAAAGAAGAGTCACAGTTCATAGATCATAGAATGGCCTAAGCTGGAAGGGACCTTAGAGATCATTTTAATCCAGCCTCCCTGCCGCCAGGGATGCCACCTGTCGACTAGATCAGGCAACACATGGGGACCGAGCGGGAATGGAACCCACAACCTTAGCGTTGTCAGTGCTACACTCTACTGAGTGAGCTAACCGGCCCCCTATGATAGATGCTTCACTAGAAACTAAAGTTTTGGCTGTCTTACAGGATTTTGTCTTCACTTACTCCTACCAACATCTCCCTTGCTCCCAATAGAAAATCAGACACAAAGGCAGAACAGAAATAGAATCATAGAATCATGGAATTATAGACTCATAGAATCATAGAATAGTTTCAGCTGGAAGACACCTTGAAGATCATCGAGTCCAGCCTTTGTCCCAGCCCTATCAGCCGGCTAAACTATGTCCCCCAATGAAACATCTAGTCATATCTTAAACATCTCCAGGGACGGTGACTCAGACACTTCCCTGGGCAGCCTGTGCCGATGGCTGACAACCCTTTCAGTAATGAAATTCTTCCTAATATCTAACCTGAACCTCCTCTGGTGCAATTTAAATCCATAAAATAGTACCATATCACATACTATATTAATTACTGATTCTCACATATCTCCTAATTTATTGAGTATCTTCTTAAAACGAGTCTAGAATGTTTTCACCACAGTATTTTCAGAGGGATTTCTTATTCTGGCTCCTTCTGATCAGATTTACCTAAGAATGGAAAATTCTGCTCTGGAGCAGCAAAGAAGACTGAAGACAAAGCCCTTCCTTGTTTCCTTCCTTTCTGTTTCCATGTCAATCCGCAGAGGCAAATTGTTGATGAGTCTCCAAGTACCCACCCCAGCCCAAAACTCTGAAACAACGGGAGCAGGAGCTTAATACTGATCGGACTGTCACTGATTTGGAGAACGTGATACACCAGTGTTTTTCAGGATAAACCTGGTTGTTTCATCATTACATAATACGTATAGCATCGAAACATATACAGGACAGTTAAGGAGTGTGAAATGCACAGTCTTTGAAGAGGACCTCAAGGCACTAATCAGTTTCTATTCCAGTACAGGCAGCGTGTGCAGCAGCAAAGCACACCCACTGTGATGCAGTCATTTAGTTTAGTCTTCAAAACCCCTGGTCATAAGCATCTCACCACCTCCCTAGAGAGTTTCTTTCAGAAATTTATTGCACTATAAAATCTTTCTAGTAATCAACTCTCCCTTTCCACGAATGAAACTGGAGTTTCTAGACCAGTTTGAAAACCAATTCCTATATGATACAACATTTTAGTCTTCTAAGTGAAGTGAAAATTGTGATGTTTCAGATAAGTTTCACGATAACGTAGTGACATAAAGGCTCTATAAAACTTTTAAAACTGACAGGAACTGAATCATTTGTCTTTGATGATAATAAGAGGAAAAAGATTGTTTTCCAAGTTTCTAATTTCCTAGTCCAACCCTTAGGCTTACCAGATCTTCTAATGGAATTCAGATACGTCTTTTATATTTCACCAAGCCTGTATCTGTGTACTCAAATAAGTGGTAACACCAAGAGTTTTGAGGCAGCACTACAGAAACTCTAACTTTCAGAATAACCATTAATATAACAAGTGCAGAGCAACCTCTACCTACCGTTTCACATGTGTTGCTGTAACCTCGTATTTAATCAATTAGTTTAACCTTCTTTTCTTCTGAGAACAGCTTTATTTTCATTGCGTTTGTTATTTAGAAATGTTTGTCAAACGCTGAGATTACTAATTACTAATATATTCACTTCAAGCCTGCCTCTGCACCAACAGGAGGCGTTGGGAGCTTTAACCAAGAGGCTAATACTCGCTGGCTATCTGCAGGGTGTGATCATCTGTATCACATTAGTTTTACTCCCTAATTACATAAATTAACTTATATGACTAAGAGGAGATGAGAAAAATCAAAAGCATTTCAGAAGAGGTAGCATATGTACTCCCATCATTAATCTCTCCATGAGCACACTAAAAAATTAGAGGCTTCTGCTTTTCGGAAAGTGTTCTTGGGGACGAATCATTCCCAAGAATGTTTGTATACAACTAATTTAAAGGGTGTTTAACAGTACTGAAAGACTTTTGGGGCTTTTAGCCAAAGAAATATTTGCCCCATCAACCTTCTTATTTCAAACAGAGAGTTCCATAGGTAGCAGTATCTAATGAAGTTTGACTTTCTCTATATACTCGCATGGGCAGCAGTTGGAATTTCAGGTCAGATTACAATTTTACAAAGTTTGTGAATATTTTCAGTAAGAACTCCTTAGTATTCTAATAATATAGTTATTTTCTTGCCTGCACACTTGTATAGCTACTCTCCCTTCTCTACATCCTGCATTTCAATACTTTTTATGGATTCATACGAGATTTTTACACTGTTCTATTAAATCAGTATCAGCAAGTAGGTTTACAAGTTATTCTGTGATAGAATGAATACTAGACAAGCAGAGACATCGCTGCTTCAAGAACTTCATAAGAACCATAGCTTCCTCTCAGCATTGCAGCAGAATCATGGAGTCATAAAATCATAGTACAATAGACTCATAGAAACATTTAGGTTGGAAAAGATCTTTAAGATTATCAAGTCCAACTGTAAGATCAAGCCCAAACATAAATATTTTTATAAAATACAGGTTTATTCTGAAGCATTTTTAATCTGAAATAAAATGTTGTTCTCAAGAAAGCAATAAGGACAGGTGGCCAAGGTAAGACCTGCAGTTGTGTTTGCTTCCTCCCCAGCCATTACATAACAAAGCATCCATGGCACTGGGCAGCCACTAGAAGTCTTAAGTCCTAGCATCTGCTTGGGACCCAAGAGTCTCTGATGCACTATTACATCAGACATACATTGTTTGCCGAATGTGAGATTTTCACTTCTTTGGGGCCAAATTCTCTTTCTCCTGCTTCAATGCAGCCAAAGATATTGAGTTTACACAATCAAAGGAAAAATGTGCTTCCATCTGAGGTCTGCATCAAAATAGAGCACTTCAAAGCACAGTCTTGAGTTGTTTTAAGGAAAACCTACAAATGGTTTTGACTGAAAGAGAAAAAACAAAAAAGGAGAGCAGACACTATGTATCCCTTTCTTCAGATTACTATCTGATCAAAATAAAAGTAAATCCTTGTTCTGGCAAAGTTCCATGTTAATATCAGTTCGCCAAATCCACTAAAGGTTAGGTGAGATTTGTAAACAAAATGCTGGAAACAAAATGATTTCTTCCTTTATATGTTTGAAAACTGCAAACTGTAGCTTCAGCTTATAGGAAATCAAGAGGGAGATCTGTGACAACTGGAAAAAGGTATATATTGTCACTCATTTTCAGAAAAAAAGGCTGCAAGGCCAATTCAGGGAACTGCAGGCCAGTCATCCTGACTTTGATTCTTGAGAAAATCATCGAGCAAGTCCTCTTGAAGTACATTGCGTACAAGAAAGAGAAGGTGACTGGGAACAGTGAGCATGGGTTTACCAAGGCTAGATCATGCCTAACAAAACTGACTGCCTTTAATGATGCGGTACCTGGATTTGTGAGTCAGGGAAGAGCAGTGGATGCTCTTCAGCTTTAGTAACGATCTCAGCACTGTATCCCACAGTATTCTTGTGTTCAAGTTAAACGTGTATGACCTGAGTGAGCGGACAACTAGATAGGTAAAAAAACTTCAGTTTAGTTGGATGATTGGGGTCAGAGGGTAACAGGCAATGGGTCATACACTACCTGGAGATCAGTGTTTTTACTGGAGAACCACAGGAGACTATCATGTGATCTGTTAACATCTTTATCAAGGATCTGGGGGAGATGACAAAATTCACTCTTGTCAAATTTGCTGACACCACCCTGAAATGAGCAGTTGATATGTCTGAGGGAAGGGCTGCAATCCAAAGTGACCTGGACAGGCCAACAGACCTAATTCAGCAAGGACAAATGCCAAACCCTGCACCTGGTCAGGAAGAGCCTCTGGCAATGATGCAGGCTCGAGACTGGCTGGCTGAGGAGTAACTCTGTGGGAAAGGACTTGAGAGTCTTGGTAGACAGCAAACTGAATGCAAAACAAGAGCATGCTCTGGTAGAAAAGGCCAACATCCTGAGCTGTACTAACAGAAGCACAGCCAGTAAACTGGGAAAAGTAACTATCTTCCTTCCCTTGGCATTTGTTAGACTGCATCTAGAATATGACGTTCAGTTTTGGGTGCTCAAGTACACGAAAGACCATGATCTACTTATGCAAGTTCAGCAGTGGGCTGCCAAGAATGTCAGGCGACAGAATCATTTGCTCTGTGAGGAGAAAATGAGAGAACAGGGCTTGTTCAGCCTGGGGAAGGGATACCTTCAGAGGGATCCGACAGGATCTATCAGTAAGTTAACAAGAAGACAGGACAAGTCTCTTTTTAGCAGTGCGTACTGGGAGGATGAGAGACAATAGGCGTAAGTTGAAATAAGAGAGGTTCCAACTAGATCTAAGAAAAAATGTTTTCATGGTGAGGACAGCCAAGCAGTGGAGCAAACTGCTCAGGCAGGTTGCTTTACCTCTGTCCTTGGAGGTTTTCAAGAACTGAGTGGAAAGCCCTGAGCAGCACCATATGCTCTGATAGCTGACCTTCTTTAAGCAAAAGGTTGGATTAGGCAACTCCTGACATCACTTTAACCTGTATTTTCTATGGCTCTATAAAATTTAGTTTTCCAACTGTAATGCTCTCTTCTTGAGAGCTTTTCAGTTTTATTATTAGAACTCAGTCATCACAGATTCATTTTTGCCAGTTGTATATAAGTTATTAAAATCATAGCTTTTATTTCAGCAGTTTAACAGTGTAAGGTGTGTTTTTAGCACAGAATGTTATGTTAAATGCTTAAACAGATTAACAGATACCTGTATGATAACTAGTTATTAAAAGCATTTGCTGAAGATAGAAGAAAAGTCAAAAAGCCCTTCTTGAATCCCACACTTATTTTCTCCCCCCTAAGACAAACTATGGAGAAACCACAGCCTAGATATTGGCACGGTGTCCTAAATTGCCTTCAAAGTTTACTTTATGGTTTACAACAGATACAACAATTTTCCAAGTTCTTCAAGAAGTAAGGATTAGTCAGCTAACACAAGGTATCCATGGAATCCACAAATGATTAACGTGACTCAGAGCTAAGGCCAGAGAATATTTATGAAAAATGAACATATATAAGTTTATGGGCTCTGATAGGATATACCCACAAGTGCTGAGGGAACTGACTAATGCCATCACGGGGTTACTCTTGATAAGCTTTGAACAATCATGGCAACCGGGTGAGGGGTTTGAGAACTGGAGGAAAGCAAATGTTGCTCCTATCTTAAAGAAGGACAAGAAGAGGGAATCAGGTGACTACAAGTTGGTCAGCTTCATGTTGATCCCTGTAAAGATTACACAGCAACTAATCCTGGAAAGAGTTTCTACACAAATGAGGGAAAAGAAGGTCGTTGGGAACAGTCAGCATGGATTCATATAGAGCAGGTCATGTTTGCCAAATATTGTAACCTTCTGCGATGAAATTACTGTCCTGGTAGATGAGCTGAAAGCCGTCAGTTTTCTCTATCTAGACTTCAGTAAAACTTTTGACACTGTTTCCCAGAAGATCCTCATAAAGAAGCTGATGAAAAATGGGTTGGATGAGCAAACAGTGAGGTGGGTTGAAAACTGGTGATCAGTGGCATGAGATCTAGCTGAAGGCCAGTAACTAGCAATGTGCGCCACAGGTCAGTACTGGGTCCAATATTGGTTTACATTTTCATTAATTATCTGGATGATGGAGTGTAGTGTACCCTCAAGAAATTTGGTGATTACACAAAACTAGTAAGAGTGGCTAATACACCAGAGGGTCATGTTGCCATCCAGAGGGACCTTAACAGGCTGCTGAAACGGTCTGACATGAACCTCAGGAAGTTCAGCAAGAAATGCAGTCCTGCACCTGGGGATGAACAAACCCACGCACCAATATATGATGTAGGCCATCCAGCTGCAAGGCAGCTTTGTAGAAGAAAACCTGGGAATTCTGGTGGACACCAAGTTGAGCATGAGCCAGCAATTTTCCTTTGTCTCAAAGAAGGTTAATGGTATCTTAAGCTACATTAGGAGGAGTGTTGCCACCAGATAAGGGGAGGTGATCCTTCTCCTTTACTCATCAGTGGTAAGGTAACACCTGGAGTAATGTGTCCATTTCTGGGCTCCCCAGTGTAAGAGAGATATGAGCATACTGGAGGGAGTCCAACAAAGTGCCACAAAGATAATTAAAGGACTTGATCAACAATCACACAAGGAAAGGCTGAGAGAGCTGGGACTGTTTAGCCTGAAGAAAAGAAGGCTCAAGGTGGGGGGATCTTATCAATGTGTATATATACCCGAAAGGAGGGTGCAAAGAAGAGAGAATCAGGCTTAGCTCAGTGCCAGGACCACAGGAAATGAGCACAAAATGAAACATAGGAGGTTCCCTCTGAACATCAGGAAACACTTCCCCACTGTTGGAGTAACCAACCACTGGCATCAGCTGCGCAGGGAGGTTGTGGGCTCCTCTGTCACTTGGAGAAGGAAGTTGTCATCAATGCATTTGTGAAACTTCAGTCTGCAGGGGGTAACTCTCGTTGCATATTGAAAGGCCATCTGGACATGGCCCTGGGCTCTAGGTGACCCTGCTTGAGCAGAGGGTGTTGGACAAGATGACCTCCAGAGGTCCCTTCCAACCTCAACCATTCTGTGATTCTCCAACACTCAAAGAAAACAAAGAAAACAGAAACATAGAACTAGTAATTTTTTTTTTTTGCTTTTGTTCTTACTGTTTTGAAATTCTTCATTTAGATAAGCTGGTAACATTTTTCGTAGTGGGAATGTTAAAATGCTCACAGAAAACAAGGAAAGCAAAACACAGAATCATGAAATAGTACAAATTTCCATTTTAAAATAACCTTGGAAAGTTAAGAGTTAGATTCAAAAATTTTAACATGATAAATTTGCTCATTTCAGTTTATGTGGCTTTCGATACAGGTAAAAAATGAGAAAGTCAGTGAAACTTGAATATAACAGATTACTATAGTTTTGCAATTGAAAATACTGGCAGTGGGCTCAGACACTACATGCATTTGTTTAAAATAAAGAATGTAATACTGAAGGTCTTGTACTAAAACATATTTGTACAAATATCCAGGACTGAAATGAGATTATTACATATATAAAACCGTTATTTTGGATGCTAAAGCTGGACAAATCCCACCACAAAATTTGGTCCCCTGTCTCATAGGAACAAATGACATTGCCAGAACTACCTGACTGCTACTTAAAAGCAGATGCATTCAGCCCAGTGAAATTTACAGCCTATATTAGAACAGAGTCCAGAAGTGGAGTCACAGATTCCTAATCAGAATATATTCACCAGCAACGAGCATATTATCAAAATATACTGATAGATAAAGTAATTCTAAAAATGGACTACCTAAGATAAAGGTGTAGATACTCCTACTGCTCCCACTGAGCCGAGTGAATGCGTTTGAAAGGAGTCATTATTTTACTGGGATACTGCTACTTGTATAGAATGTTAGCTTTAACTTTCCATTCAGTACATCTTTAAGCACAGGCCTAATTTTAGCTCTTCTTCTTGAAGTCATAGCTTAAGAGGAAATAGCTCTGGGAAGGACTGGATGTTTCACCATGCCACCCCAAAGTACAAACACAGTGACACAGCTTTGAGTGCTGTTGCACTGGCTGCTATTCCACAGGATTACCCTGAAATTTCACATGGAAATTCTAGTGTACACTGGGGGAAAAAAATGTCTTGGATAAATAATCATGACAAAAGCATTCTTAGCGGTACTAAAAGACATTTAAATGGCTGGTTAATCCACCTATCGATAGAAAGAAGTTGTCCCTAGCTCCCTACAAACTGGATTATTACTTCAGCAAAAGCTTGCTTTTCACAACATTACTGCATCTCTGAGGAGTTAAGTATCGCATGGGAATATCACCAAGAACAATAGCGCCTAGGTTTTAATACTTTCCTTTTCCCTGTATAAACCCAGTCTGTGAGATGTTTGAGTGGTGTACATTAGAAAAAAAACAACCAACAAACAAAAATTGATCTTCCAAAAAAACCACTTTTGCCAATAACCTCTGTTCTCTGCTCTGCTGCAGATCTTGACCTATAGATCAACTTGACAAAGAAAAAGTTCTCTCTGTTTTGGAGGACATTAATTTCCTGATTGTGGAAAAAAAGATACACATGCAATCAACTAATTGCACATCCTAGTACTAGGCAGTAAAAAAGCTACTTTACGAAAGACTGCACATTAATATTTCTACTGGGAATGAAAAAAAATTGAGCTTTTTAAAGAACAACGGAGTTATATTTGGCATTTTTATGGTAAATTGCATCTAGTAATGATCCTTGAGGAGTAACTATGAATTCACTTTTACTTATCATTTGTGGCAGCAGGGCTGTTCTTGGTGTGGAGCTGCCCCTGCAAGGGTGCACCTGCTTCTCTTGGGAGGCAAATTGGAGAATCTTCCCTTGTTCTACCTAACAGCTATATTCTGAGCAACTAAGTGTTTAGAAATCTCTACAAGGACTAAAGTGCCAGAAAAAGAAACAAAACCAAAAAAAAAGAATTGCATTTAAGCCTGTGCCAAGATTAGGGGAAGACATGGGAAAAAAATTAAACAAAGACAGTGATAAGATGGAAGAATGAAACTTATTTGAGCAAGATTAGAGAGATAAGTTCCCAGTAGGTAGAAACTACAGGAGAAGAAAATTCCAACAGTATGCTCTTTCGCTGCCATATGAAAAACTAATGTTCCTGTGGGAACCTGCAGCAGTTGAATCCAAGTGTACCACAACCAGAATTGTAAAACACAGCAGCACAGGGCACGTAAAGATGCTGTATTTTTATTTTCTGTGAGATTCACTGTACAATAATCTTCATAATTTCAGCATGGAATGCCTCTTGTGTCTGTAAAAGCAGAAGTGTGAGAATAGGAAGAGCTCATGTTGGGGCAACGCCAGTAAATAGAGTTGGGAATTGTCTTCAGCGCAGCACAGTTAACACAGGTTTACTTACACATAGTAAGTCAAACCATGCTGTTTCATAACTTCTCTCTCTTCTTCTGTCCTAGGTACTGTGAATATTGTTCAGCTCAGAGACTGGTATTCTTCTTCAGTGCCAGTATTATTTATGCATAGCTTTTTCTAAAGCCTGAAGATTCGCCATTATGTGAGTAGGATGACTTTGATACTGCACACACTGACTTAAGCATGATGACAACAGTGGTCCTGATCTGATGTCTCTCTGTTGCTATCACCTAGACCTTGAAAAAGGGATGCAGATTCCCACTAATATTTTCGGACTCTACGTAGTTCTTAGCTGTGTACTTAATACAGAATCTGGAATTTACTGACATTTTCATTCATTTTGGTGCTTCTCTACTTTTTGAAGTCATGGACCTTTAACACTTGGCCCCAAAGCACAGGCTATTTACCATGAAACAATGTTCTTGAGATCTGAAACCGTTCACATTTCCTCAGTGATTTACATTCACTGTTTGGAGGCACAGACCATTTGAATCTACAAGCCTAACTAAAATCTGTTACATCAATTCTGATAATTCGCAACAGCCTTTACCTCCTTATTTATAGTAAAGCACTGTTCATCTCCCACCTGGCCATTCAGTAGCAAAATTTGTCAGCTTAGTACTTATTTGACCAGTTAATTCTAAATGCTCTCCCAGTAGAAGCCATTTATAACCCACTCCTCTGAAAAATTCCTTCCAACACTAAAACCAAAACAGGGCATTTGAACTTCCTCCTGAGCCCCAGAGTCTGAGACTGCTTCAGCTGCCATTTCAGTGCTTCTAACCTCTTAAGTGTAATTGCTTTTATTATATCAGTATGGACGCAACTGGCTGCCACTCTTTAACCTATTTCTTTCAACAATCACATTTAACCTCCATCAGTAAGCATGGATTATTAGCTGGAAGCAAGGGCAAAGGCAGCATATTATGATGATAATAGAAATGGGGAGAGCAAAAATAAACACTTGCAGGGAGGGTTTTAAAGGTATTTTTCATCCTTTGTCTAGGAATGCAGCAGCCACAGGCAGCCATTCCCCATTTCTGACAGGAGGGACAACAGTGATTCCTGAATTTTAAGGAGCTTTTTATTTCCGATCTGATTCTAAGTCGAGCTGCTGGGAACTAATACATAAATCATCACCACCCTCATTATCTCTGTGAGGGGTTCTGTCAGAAAAGTCAGCCTTCTTGCCTTAGCAAGCAAGCAGAGAGTGAGATGACTGCTGTCACGGGCGGCTCGTGGACTGTTTACAGGCAGGAATGCAGTAAGTGTGAACAAAGGTCAACAAGAAACAGGAACGAGCTCTGTGCACACTTTGCTGTTTCAGACTCACTGTGGAGGCTTTCTGTCATAAATGCAGTGCAAGTTATTCTCCAACCCACCATCAACTTTCCCGCAGACACAAAACCCTTAACTATCTACAGATTATGACCCCATTCACTAAACATGGTTGTTTTCACAAATGGCAAACCTCCTCAAGGCAGAATTCCCTTGTTACTAAAGTGGCACAGGAACAGCCTGCCTTATCTTATGTTGTCTTCTCACTGTCACTAAGATGTGGAAAAATCTATAGCAAAGAAGTCTTCCCAGGACTGTAGAACATAGCAACCTCACAAGCAGTTCAAGTGAGCCATCTGGAAATGATGGATAAGTGATAAAAAAGAACAGGCCTGCTTCAGTTTAAAAACCATTTACATTGATAAAATACAGAGGCAGGTTTAAGCTGACTCTCACAGAGTCATAGAATGAATCATTTAGGCTAGAAGAGACCTTAAAGATCATCTATTTCCAACCCCTCTGCCATGGGTAGGGAGACCTTCCACTAGATCAGGTTGCTCAAAGCCCCATCCAGCCTTGCCAGGGAGGGGTCATTTCAAGTCTCTTGCAGGGAGACTTTCATTCTCTCATACCAGTTCGTAGCAGCCCTAAACCAAAATGCATTCATATGAGCAGTGATCCTGCTTTAACTAAAACAACTTAAAGTAAATATATTCAAATTTAGTTGCATGGGGCAATAATTTCATCCAAGTCTCAGTAATGTTCCATTTACAGGCTAAGCCAGTAGAAGAGTACTATTGACCTCTACTAATCTGATTACCTCAAACCAACAGCAAAAATAGTAAAAATTCTCTCCAATGTTGAGAAACAGTCTACAAGCTAGAACTTCTTCCCTGACACCAGCAATGCTGAAAAAGTTTGATAAACCACTCAGTATTTCTTTCTGACACATATAAGGTAAACAGAGATGCCATTATCATACTTCCATTTCTAAAGACAAAGTCATAGTTTGGTAAGGAGCTGGGGACAGGAGAGTTTTGGGGTTTTTTTAAAACCTTACTTTGTCCCATAAACCTGGACTCAACCAAGAACACGGTGCCCAGACCTTACATATGGGGTCAAATCTACTTTGGTTGAGTCACCAAATGAAGATTTAAAAAATAGGTTCTGGTGAGCTTGCAGTTCAGTCTGTTTCCTAGCAAAAAGGAAGAGAGAAGAATCAAGCCAGGTAAAAATCTGTCCACAGAAGCATTTCTTACATCTGTGTTTGCCAGGTTTAGCTTAATTGTGTACCACAGGGTGCTATTAGAAGGCTGATTGGTTTTTGTAAACTGTTAATGGAAAGCAAATCTCATGTATTGCTTCCCTCTATCAGTAGAGAACAGCAAGAATTGGAAACTTTGCATAAAAATAAGTAGTTAGACCACCTGAAGAAGCATGTTGATAGAACAACTAAACAGCCTGTATGACTGCAGGAAACAGCTGTATTAACAAGTAAAAGAATTTTTGTGTTGGAAATATCTAGGGGCTAGCTGGGAAACATGCATCTTTGCTGAGAATCTTCCGCAAGACTGATTTTGATTATTGAGTCTGAGAAGCACATACAAAATTCAGCTTAAGTAAAAAAGGAAACTTACTTTATTAAATTTGAGGTTCTGTGTGCTATCATCCAAGCTAAACACTGTAATTTTGATAAATGAAGGTTCGACATCGCCCTGACACCTTACACAGACTTATCGCAAGTTAAGTAGTAAGTGTGTTAGACTGCACTGGGGTCTTTGCTGAGGACACAATGAGTTATACTTAGCACACTATACTTTTTTTTTTTATTTAAAGAAAATCACAACTTTCTCCTTGTAAAGAAAAAAAAAGAAAGAAAAAAAGAAAAAAAGTGTCAGATGGCAGATCATATTGCTCTCACTTTCCTGGAAGCATCTCAGATTTTTTGAGCAACAGGCACACTAAAATGATATGAATAGAACTTAACCATGCATAGTCTAGAAAATTATGCAAGTGGCAGGTTTTTCCTTTATCCACAGAGAGAACTCTTACAGACATATTTGTTAGCAACAGTTAATGGGTTGAGTAGGCGTTTAAATCTCTTTGTTCAAACTGTATTGACTTTTCTACTTAAGTGGTAGCCAAATGAAAATCCTTTCATATAGAAATATTTTTGCTAAATAGCTTCCTTCCACTAGTCTCAAAACAAATACAAATTCATTTTTTAAAATTCTGTAAAAAAAATATGATAGGAAAAACATCCCCAGATAGATTTAGCATGCTGAAGAGAGAAAAAATAGTTTTTCTTAGTTTACATTTCCAGTTTTTTAAAGATTGTACAAATGTGATTTGCTGTTAAGCATCCTCCCTTTGCTATTGGAGGCTGAAGAAAAGAGCTAAGAAGGTTTTGGGATGGAAGTAGACTGGCTGTCAGGGAACTTCTCTCCCTCCTCCCCCAAACACACTTCTACTAAGGTGGTATATATGCATCATACATATGATGAATATGAACATGCTAAAAAGAAAATGTAATGGAAAGCCGCTTCCTTATATTTGCCTCTTAGTAGATTATGACCAAAAAAATCAGAAGGCTGAATCAGGCAAGGTTCCATTGGGGTTTAATCTTGATCCATATGTGTCTAATAATTTTATTAACCATATGAAAGATAAAAATGCATACCTCCCCTCCCCCCCCCCAAAAAAAGAAAAGAGATAATATCAAGCTGGGAGTGGCTTTAAGCAGCTAAAGGACAGAATGAATATTTAGAATTAACTTGAAAACTGGAGAACGTGCTGGAGGAAAACTAAATGAAATTTGATAGAACATATGTAAATCACCAGATGTAGGTCACTGTCATCAGCTACACAAACAAGAAGGGTACATGAAAAAAATCTTTCTGCTCTATGTGACAGTGGTAAAGTCTCATCCAGAAAATTATTTTCATACATACTTTCAAGCCTGAAACTAAGATAGGCATGGACTGTCAGAAAGTTCAAAGGGAACATAGAGTAGGATCACAGAAACTGAAGATCTAAAATTTACTAGGACAAACTAAAGGAGCTGTGGAATGAGAGAAGAGATGTTAATCTGAAGAATAAGATAACCAACAAAACCTTACAATCTTCAGATACCTAAAAGACCAGTGCAAACTGTTCTCCAAACTTACTTACAATGCCCAGGGCAGCAGGAGATATTTGAGTTCTGAAGAGTATGGGGTATGAAGCACTGCAATGTAGAGAGGCTGGAGAATCTCTATTTTCCATGTTTAATAACTGATAAAACAAGTATTGATATGGTGAGCAGGAAGATGGAATAGACCTCTGATTTCCAGCCTTACTGAACCTCTGATTTGCTGCTGAAGAGGAGGTGTACCAGCCTGCTGAGCTTAGGAGATGAGCATAAGGGCAAAGGGAATTTATAGGGAAATTAATCTTTTTGATTCTCACAAAGAGCCTCCTACTCCACATGGCTGCATTTATGGCCTTCAGCAACACTGACAATGTCTTCCTGTAGGCAGCTCTGCACTCACAACCATTAAGCATCTCCTAAAAGACTCCTGGCCAGCATTCACTACTTAGACAACACACAAATGCACCATATTTTCCAAATGTGTTTGACTTCTTGAGGTGAAAGGCAAGATCTACAACTGAGGTGTCCTTGGGGCAAAATCCTCCCACATGAAGGTAATTCTACCCATCTCCATTTTCTGAACTTTACAGCTACCTTGCTGTCCATCCTGAAGTTCAAAAACAAATTGTCAAATGGAGATAGCAAGAGAGTAACCAAACAGAACTTCTAGGACAGGCACAGTAGCACACAGTTTCTTAACTTGTCCTTGCTATAATGCTTCCAGGTAGCCATAATAGCTCCTTGCAGCCCTGTGAGACGGATGAGGAAGCACTATCAGACTGGAACAATTTTAGCAAACTGGAAAAACAGAGAGAAGTAGCTTGTGCTCAGATAGGGAGAGAGTTTCAGAGATGGTATTAACACAAAGCAACCTCACTTTAAAAGTACTGACCATTATCTCCCATTAAAGCCAGTTTCTGTACTGAAATTATCCATTTCTGTCTGCACTCAGGTCTGGTTCTGCTTGGATGCTAAAGGATTCAAAGCATGGAGATAGTACTTAAATAATTTAATCTTCATTGCTTGTCAAACCAGATTCACTATGCTTCTTCGTCTGAAGCAGCAGCATTGCTCCAATATTACATAAATAGGCAGAAACATAAAGGAGAGAAGTAACTATCTTACACTGGTTGCTCATTGTTTTCTGGTTTTGCTTTTCTTTGTTATTATTCTGTAGGTGACATTTCCAAGCACATTTTTCAAAAATGGTGTCTGGGACTATTTTATTTTTAAAGGACTTCATAAAAAGCAGCTCATGTGTTGCTCAATGAAAGATCTTTCCTGGTTCTGTTCAGATAACACATGATCTCTGTCTTGGGTGCTTGGACAAAAAAAAAAAAAAAATCAAAACCCTTTCCTAGTTAACTCCCTATACATTCGTATAAAAGCACTACCTTTAAATCATTTTTCATTGTCGTAATTGTCAGCTAATATAGGGAGATTTCTCCCAACGACATACATGTTATCTGCCTATCAAAAATGTCATGCATGCTCAGCAATGGACCTTTACACAAAACATTTTTCCCCTCTGCTTTCTCATTCTGTTCTAAAAAGGAGCAGAAAACCCAAAAGCTAGCTACCATTTGTAAATATTTAATAAATACTGTAGGAGAAGGTTCCAAGAATAATTACTTCAGATTATATTTCTCTATATCATAGATTTCTTCACTGGTTGCAGCATTAAATGACAAACTATTATAAAAGCAAGCCTAGAGCATTGAATATTTATGCTTGCCTGTGATTTGCATGAAGAAGAAACACATCTTACATGTAATGCAGTGAGATAAACTACAAACAGAACAATCTGAGGATCAGCTAGCACCACAAATGACTTCAGGTTACAGCTTTTCAAACTCTTGCCCAACTTTATATTAAAACCAATTATTGCTCTTGTAATGTCTTTCTAAACCGTAAGTTTTTTGGTTGGTTTCAGCTGGAGTCAAGTCTGTTGGTTTCAGCTGGAGTCAAGCCAGTATTAGGGCAGCAGAGCAACCTTTTAAAAATATAGCTCTCTTGGAAAAATATACTAGGACTGAAAACTTTGAACATAAAACTCCTTTCACTCAGGAATCCTACTGCACCCAGAAACGTTGGGGCCCTTTTCTGCCTGTGAGATACTGGTATGTTCACCCTTACCTCACATGCCTGATCTCTGATGCTGCAGAATCCTTACAGAAAGTAATTTTTATAGAACATAATTTTCATGGAAAAAACCAAAGAAGGTGAGGAGACTCAGGTAACCTTGAATAACCAAAGAAGGTGAAGAGACTTGAGTAACCTGATCTAGTAAAAGATGTCCCTGCCCACAGCAGGAGGATTGCACTAGATCACCTTTGACTGGACTAGATCACCTTTGAAGGTCCCTTCCAACCTGAACCTTCTGTGATTTTATGAAAGAAATCAAAACTCCAGGAAGAAAGTAACATCCAATTAAGATGAGGAATGGGACTCTGGGATATGCTGGAATCAAGCATATGACTAAAGAAGAAAAACATTGAAAGCAAATTATACCACAAAAAACCCCAAGCAAATCAAACAAAACTTTTCCAGTATCTACTGTACTCTGGTAATGAAACTATAGATACGTGCTCATCTGCATGCAGAAATGACAACTGCGAATGTGAATTAATTATATTTTCATGAAAGAAAACATTCTTGTTTGAGCCTACTGCAAATCACTCTTCTAAATCCTGGTAGAGAGGTTCAGAGATGAACCTCAGTTGGTTAATCCCTCCCTTGCAAAAACTATCAGACCCTGATAGTTTGCAAGCCTTCCTTCTACCCTCTTCAGTTAGTAGAAAAAGGGAATGAGAAGGTAGCTTCCTCCTACATGACAGTAAACTTAGACTTTTGTTTCCCGTTAGTTTACTCCTGTTTTTTAAGTTAAACCTGACAGGAAATATTTTGGATTTGACTAAATGAAGGAGTTTTTTTGTTCAACAGAACATGAAACTCTGAGGTTTTGTTTTATTAAAAGAAAAAACATAGAATTCTGTTAATTTCCAGCTATCTTTCCACTTCTCTCAAGTCAAATGATTTGGAAGCTGAACTTAGTCAATTATTCACATTCCCAAAGGGCAAATGCAACCTAGTTATCAATGTTTCTTAAAAAACTGAGAAACTACCTCTACTAATTAATTAGCACACAGTGCCCATTAAAATGGGTGGACATGTCATTAAGTCATTAAATCCCTTGGGTACTTGCAGTGATTAAAACCCAGGTCCCTAAAGCCTAGCAGGATATTGCCCGTGTACATCAAGGTGCTATTGCATGAATGGTGAGCAATAAAAATAATTTACAGGAGTCTGAACTTAATTGACCATGCTGCCAGCTTCCCTTTCAAGTGATTGGAGGGACAAGTTACCAATTTAAATTAAAATCCCATGTATCATTACAAGAACAACAGGAATTGATTGCAACATCTCCTGATTACAATTCTGAGAGGATTAGAAGTTTCATAATTAAAGAATGGTATGTCTACACATTTGTCAGTCTTACCATCTTATCAGAAGTCCTACTAGGAACCTATGAAGGATTTGTCTTAGCATGACCATAAACCTAGATCCAGAAAGAGAGTCTTAATGAGAAAAAACCCACAATTTTTAATATTAGTTTTACAATAATTCGACATTAAAAAACAGAAGTTACAAAAATGTTGTTAATGCTTTTCCATTACATTTTTTTAACCAAATAGTAGTATAAGATGCACTTTTATTTTCATAACACAATTATAGCTCATTGTGATTTTTTAATAACCTCAATACTTATCCTTTTTTTGTGCCCATTTTTATTATTTTCTTTGTATGCCCCTGTTATGGCTGAACTAATCACAGTGCCCTGTGCAGAGGACTGTGATAAAATTCAATGAGTAAACGCGTACTGTGCAGAGCTGACTACCAGTAGCTCACAGTAATGGCACTTTGAGCGAGGAAGAAGCCTTCCTTCGCCTCTCCTTGCTGAAAGCCAATAGCACCACACTGCAGGTCATCATCCTCAACGGCAAGCAAGTTGGTGGAGCAAGAGAGTCTGAAAGAATCCAATTTCCTCCTAACATAAATTTCTTTATGCCCTTAAATACGACTTGAGCATTTTTTCGATGATCACAGCAGCTTATAGAGATATTAATTTGCTACAGGCATTTTGAGCCCATTTCACATTTCATGGGAAGAAAGGGAGAAACATCCTTATTAGATTTCTAACAGATCAGAAGGAGGATCTCCCTACATACATGCACAGAACCCAGAGGTCAAGGATTATACGGGATTTCTTTGTGCAGTAAAGGGCTGACTGCCAGATCATGTCAGCTGCCCAGTTTTCATCAGCAATAACAAGCATCATTCTCGACCTGGAGAGCAAAACTATCCTTCAGTGACAGATTCCCTCTTTTCTACCAGTAGAGCAGGGATCTGACTTCAGATGTAAGGATGCCTTAGAAGTTGTGTGTTCGTCTTTTAAGCACTGTTCAGCTGCTACATTATCTCATTTTTTATGCAGCTAAAATGGCAACATTTAGGAGCATTCTGCTAAAAAAATCAAACAGGTAGCTTTGAACTCCATAGTGTCCTAGCACCAGTAAACTTGAAATGGTGATATATGTAGAAATAAGCATATTTTGCCATGGCATGACTGTACTGCACCAAGTGCCCAAGTATGTAAATCTAACATGTACAGATAAAGGACAAACTATATGAAGACTATAATGGAGGAGAGCTATAGGTAAAGATTAGGAAAGGTGAATCTGGAACTTAGCTAAGAGAGGTAAGAAACCTCTCTCATATTACATTCAAGAATGCCGGAGGACTGTAAGAGGATCCAAAAAAAAAAGCCCTAACCAAACCAAAAAACAAAAGCAGTGTAATCCTGTTGCAAATGGCACATTCAGTATTGACTTTCAGTGATAAAAGAAAGCATCTAAAAGTTTTATTCTGCATCATAAAGACATAGACATTGAATGTTTGTTTAACGACCAAAGCTGTAGTTCTGGAACATTGTCTTCTTACAAACATCCGTCTAAGGGGACAGGAAAAACAAACAAAGCACATTCTCTGAGCTCAAAAACATCAAGTCAGCCTATTTCAAGGACTTCAACTACCAAATCCCCTAAAACCATATTTATGCTTTAAACTATTTTCCTTCAGTTTTAGCTGTCATTGATGCTGCTGGATACATCATCTACTAATATTGAATGTAAATGTTCCAAAGTTACAATTACACACAGCGAGAAGCTGAAGTTTGGAGAAAATATCTTTAACTAGCAAGAAGGAGTAGTCAGCATAGATCAAAACACAATTAAATGTATTATGCAGGAATATTTCGAAACTAAAGCAGGACTTAGTTTTCTTGATAAACAAGGTGAATAGTTTTTAAAGCTTCTGTAGTTTTCAATCCTAGACTTGCATTTTGAGCTTCAAACCCAACTCTAATTCAAATCTGATTTCTTCTTGCTTATTGCATGTTTCTATGTGGCAATGCAACAGTTCTCGCTCCTGATATTTGTCACAGATACTTGGTTTAGTCTCCTGATAAATGAAACAGGATTTAAAACTACAGCAATTAAGAATTGCAGTTGGCAAAAACTGTTGGAAAGTTAACCTCCATTAAATATGTTTGATTGACACTAGTAAATCTTCTTATATCGGGAGTGAGAAAGAAGCACTTCCCCTGTGCAGCCCATTTGAAATACATTATTTCTTTTTATTTCACGTGAACTTGTGGCAAGCAAAAAAAGTCCAATTAATTCTTTTTTTTAGATAGACAAATTGATCAGAAGAAGGAGGAGGCACTCAAACTGAAAAGATAAAACAAAATCTTTGCTAAAAGTATTACTTAAATACTCGATCAGAAATGGGTTGAGGTAAGAAGGGTCAAGTTTGTTTTGTTTCATGAGATCAACAAAGTGGTCAATGTTTCTTTTCTGTTGAAAAAAATAGGATTTATGCCAGAGGTTAGATAAATCAGTTGTAGAGCTTAATGCCTTTTTAATACACAATTTTCAATTATTTCTTTGAGCTTCTTTTAAGCTATTTAGAATCTGAAGGCTGGGAAAAATTAAATCTCATAACTCGAACTTGGAAAGATCTCATTGCTACAAATACTAGCAATTATCTCAGATTTTGTATTGCAGATTGTTGTCAGCTGGAAAGCCAAAAGTAATTAATACCTTTAAGTTAATGAAAAAACCTTTGTAACTGAAAACAGCATTTCAGAAATTATTTGGATTAGCTTGGTTACTATATCTTATCATCTCAATTTCAGCTATCTACAGAAAGAAGAGCATATACTTTCAGGCAGGAAGAGACAGTTTAAGATTTACACAAAGAAAAAAAAAACACATAAAATTTCACAACATGTTTCTATTGGCCACGTTTAGAAATGCCCTTACTATGAAAAGGTGCACAAGTATTTAAGGAAGTGCATGTCTTCAAACCCCATAAATTCAGGAGGTTTCCCTCAGTGACACAGAGAAGTTGGCAGTATCACTGTGCAAGGAAGGTTGTTAATCTCCAGTTTAATGTCACACAAAGTTAACTTGCTAACCCTCTCAGACATGCCACTAAAAAAAATCCAATACGCTGATTACATTTCCCACTGTGAACACAGGATTGTACTGACATATTCCTACATCTCCGTTTCTAAAATTTTACTATAGTGTTTGAATAATAGTCTGTTACATGCTATTTTCCACACTCTTAAAGCACAGTAAATGTTACAGTATACCCTAGCAGAAATGGAACAGGAAATACCACTTAAGCCTAAAGATTAAAAGTAGCATCTCCTTCACACAGTAAAATTTTGAGCCAATACACTTTGTTTATAACAAATTTCCACTGAATATGGTAATTACCTAGCAACTAGTCTTTATAAAAAAAAAAAAAAAGACCCTTTCCTGCAAAACCTGTACCGTATTTTACATGGAGACTTGTGCTGATGAGCATACTGGGGCATCTCTGACAGTTGGAGACGTGATTTTTCTCCAGAGCGCTGGAGTGTTCTGTGACTGTCTTGCCAAAGTAGCTTTTGAAACCTGTCAGGAAGTTTAGGATAAAGACTGAAACTGAAGGTGGAACGGGAGAAAGTGAGAGGCATTTTTATGGACTGCACTGAATTTCCTGTAAAATGTATGGGAAATCCTGCAAAATGAATGTAAAAATGTTGAGGTACCACCACATTTCCCTCTGCAAATTTGCAGTCAAACACAGTGAAACACAGCTTTTCACATACTTGGCACGTTCAGAGTTAAAAATCTTTGCCAGAATTGTGAAAGTAATCACTCTATACTACAAACAGCAGCAGAACAGCTTCAATTTAGGCAAAGGAACAGAACATGTGTGTCATTCTTTGTCTCAGGTTCTCTCATGTTCTCTTGGAACATATTAAGATATAGTTGATATGTTTCCATCAGTTAAGGTCTCCTTCTTGGGTCTCCTTCCTGATAATGGCTTCTTTTCTGCAACAAGGAGTCTCTCTCATCTCTTTCTTATTCTCCACTTCAGCCAAAACACCACTCAATTTCCTTTAACAGTGATTGTTACCATAGTCAAAAGTCCCCAAAATGGAACGTGTAACCTCTTCACCCATCTGTTCATCTTTGGCATGGGTGTTGGTAGAGAAAAACCACTGGTTGCCCAATAACAAATTCAAGCAGGATATAAATTTGGGAGCTTCCAGTCTTCTGGGTCTGGGCATATATCCTACCTGCACCTAGGGCAGGACTCAAGCAAATAATAGCTTTTTGCCTAAATCCTAGTGTCTTTTGAATGGAAATCTATCCACACAGGGTAAGTAGGAGTCATAACTCATATTGACCAGGTCTTTATGGCACATAGTCACAGCTCAGCTTAAAAACCACCTCAGCTGAACAGATAATGTCCCAGTTCAAACACGGTAATTCCCTTTAGAGAGTGAAATTGTAAAGAATTAACTTCCTTGACAAGTTCTGTGTCTTCTTTCTAACAGGGGAGATGGCATGTGATGAATTCTATGTTGGCTGGTGGCTGAATAACAGAACACTGAAAAAATCCAAAAGTTTCACTTTGTTAACCGTACTGAGTAAATTGGGTATAACCCCCTCCTCCAAGGCCATCACAGAATTGGATGATCACTTTGAAACAAAATTCCTAGCTTCTACAAAGAAAATACACTGTTAACTTGCAAATTGTCTTCTCCCAAGTCTGTACTCACCTGTAGCTGTACTGATTCCCCAGTGGTTTCTCTGCGACATTTCACATTCATACTTTCCTAATTTTCCTTAAATAAAGTTGGGGGGTTTTATGATAAATTATTGTCCTCACTTTTCGTTGTTTTAATATTCACTGCTCTATTTTGACAGGGTCATTTTGTCTGCTGTTGAGGATTAGGCTGATCAGAAAGATTCTCTTGTTCCTTAGACTTTAGCGGTATGTATCAGCACTGTCCTAGAAAGTAATGAGTCATAGATTGCTAGAAACATTAAGTAAGACATGGGAAAAAAAGACTCACTATACTATTCCTGACACAAAAATATTAACAAATGTGTCCTATAAATCAAGTTAAATAGTTGCTAAGATGCTTGGTTGGGAACTGTTCCTACTTATTATTCCTCATTTTTGAAACAGAACGCAAAAAAAACCCAAACATTTATTGCAAAATTTTTGGTTAAAGGAGGAACCCATTCAGTAGACAGCTAATGCACACTGTCTAAGAATTTCTACCTGAAGTGTTAATCTGAAATTGCAGTATTGCTCTATCAAGTACAAAAAAATGAGTTTCACTCAGTGAAGGCAACAATACGAAAAAGTCCAATAAAGTCTGGTGTTTTCGCATCTTTAAAATGCTCAGTCTTTTCCAGTGCCAACAATTTTTACATCATACTCCTATCAGAAATTTTTTCCATTAGAAAAAAAAAAGGAAGAATACAGCAACTGATAAAACTGTAAATTCTTCACGGAAATTGTCCCTAACAATATTGTTTCATCTAGCTGTAGCCCATTCGCTGAGATTTTAACAGGTCTCAGAGAGTTTAAAGTCTGAAATTGATCGACAAGGGGTGTCCTTCACGCACCAGCAAGAAATATAATCCTATGGTAGTTTTACTTGTGTGCATTATTATTCCTCATCCTTTCCTTATTTTGCCCTTGGGAAGATACTGACTCGCAGTTAATACTCCATCAGTAAATTGCTGTTAAACCCTGTGGGGCTAGAGTCAGAAAAGTGAGGGCCTTCAGTCCTTCCAGACTTCAAAGAGTACATGACCAGACTCCTGTTCTCACTGTCATATGCATCTTGTAGCCAAAACCACCTGCCAAATGCAACGTGAAAAAACTATATAAAAAAAAATTGATATTTCTCTAGAAATTAAAAACAAGTATCAGTGCAATCCTACTGTAATAAATGGATTTCCTAGAAATGTTATGAACTAAAGAAAAATAACAGTGTCTGGGAAAACATTGCTTTTAAAACAACTCTATTATATTACACATTTACATTTCTGACATATTTTCATGTTGTAATATACATAATTCTATTTTGGAGGTGCAATCCTTTTCAATGTCTTGATTTCAAATTCAGATAGGAAAACAGTTTAAGTAGTACATCAATATTTAATTAAAATCTTGTGTGCTTGTGCATTTTTTATCACTTTTTTTAAAAGGGAAAGAAACCAGAGCTATTTGTCTCAGTGTTTTAAAGCAGCGTTGGCTTTAATCAATAAAGTTTTCAGGCTTCTTGATGTCAAAGCCATAAACTAGACATGATCAATGTGGCTGTTTATCACTTTTGCAAGAGAACACTTGGGCCAGTACATTCCAATAATTACCAATATTCAACCCTTAAATTCAAATATGAGTAGTAATCCTCTGGCATACTAACCTGTGGCATAAACTTCCATTTTTATCAATTATCATTTAGATGCATTTATATCTAACAATAAAAGGAAATGAAAAACTTTATTAAAAAGAATAAAGAATACATCTTTCTCCAATCTTCTCAGGAACTGAACTTCTCAGAAGCACTTTGAGTTTCCTGGACACTGAGGATGCTTGCTAGCAATCCTACAAATCTAGTGGATATAAATCCTGCAAATAGCTTACAGGTGTTATTACTCAGCATAAGCAGCTTTCCAAAATGAGATTTGTGTCAATCACTTTGCTACTGTCAATTTCTCTAAGGTTTTGTGATTACCATAGGGGTCTTTGGGGAGAGTTACATGGAATGATAAGTGATTGACAATTGGCTGCCATGTATGGGCATTTTCCAAGCGATCTATACTTCATCATTTAACTCTGAATGAATGCTTAACAGGTAGACATAAGCATGAGAGAATGCTTTATTAGCCTATGGCATGCCTCCTAATGAAATTATTTCAAACTGAGGAAATTCAAATCAGAGAAAACAAAATGTGAAGATTAAAGATGAAGACAAAAGTGAAAAACTAAGCTGAGAAACCAAGAGTGAGATAATCTGGTTTTATCCTTGCAATCAGTAGTAAAGTCTACTGGCTATATTTTTAGACAATCTTTTTCATAGATGGTACTTCATAGTACTTCACTTTTCAGGCAGAAAGTAGAGAAAGTACAGGGAGTCAAGGTATAATAGTCCCAGGTTTAACAAGATTTAGATCTTCTGAACAGAAAAATAGCAATTTAGTAACACTCAGTGTCTTGCAAAGCAAGAAGTCTCGGTAATCAAAGAACATAACAGAAAACCAGGCACTTGCTAACATGGAAATTAACAGGTCAAACTTAAACTGGATTTAACTAATATGTACTGTAATTGGTATTTCTCAGTACAGCGCTTAGCCAATGGTATGTAACACTGCCTTTACACACTATGTAAATAAACATGTTGTAAATATGCACACAGTATTAAATACAGTCACGTTCAAAGTCCACTGATGCTAATGGTAAACAGCCTTGATTTAATCCTAATTCCCTCTCAGAGATTTTTGACAGTGTGAAGATTTCTGCAAAAGGCACGAACAAGGCAGTATGAGTATGAAGTACAATTCTGAATTCTCAGTAGAGATTTCTCTCTACTCTTCATAATTACTTAGTACTAATTTGTAGCAAAAGTTCTAGAAATCATTTTAATGTCTTTTTTCCCCTTTATATTATCAGTAAAGCTTTTAACTCATATAGTGACCTGAATTGCCTAGTAGAAAATGCAGAAGCACCTATCACTGAAGAAGGAATGCTCTTGGCAAGCACAGAATGATGTTATTCCTGAACAAAACAAGTGTCTGTGTGTCTCCTGATATTCTCAGCACTGCAGTACTAAGTCTCTGCAAGGCCCTCATTTGACAGAATTTCCTCTCATCATCCTAATTCTCTGATGTTACATGTTCCTAGAGGGAAAAAAATGAAGAAAGTAGAAAGGAGTATTTCTAGCCTTATGGACAAAAAATGTGACAACATAAGAGATTATGGATATCGTGGCAAAGAACCTTTGCCCTCACTCAAACTTTGATCTACAGTATTTTCTTGGCAGGACCAAAAGACAAAGACAAAAGACAAAGCCTAGAGTTTTCAGTATGTTTCCTAAAACAGCTTAAAATTTATATCAATTAACAAGACAAGTCTTCTCTAGCATGCTAGTTTTCACGGCATTAAGAGCAATTAGCATCTGTTAACAGGCATTCTCCACACACTTTACTGTGACTGCAACAAAAAACATACAGCGAGTACTGTCAGAGCGCAGGCTCTCCCTTCATACTGATGTCACAAGCACAAGAGAGAAGAAGAGGCAGAAGGCTACCCTCTCTCTCCTGGTAGCCCAAGAAAATGACTGTCATAATAAGCAGAAAGCAAAGTGAAAGAAGCCACGTCATTGGCACGCTTCAATTCATCTTCAGTCTCAACACTGTACCTGTGGATCTCATCTCACTGTTGACTGTTAAGCCCACAAAAGAAAGCACAAACCACAACCCTATTTACTCTATTTAATCAAGCCCCCAATGGTGAAAAAGTTACATTATGTAAATATTTGACCTGCAAGACAGCAGTCATGCCATAATAACCTGAAGGCTGTCTTAACCAATCCATGCCTTCGATAGATAGCAATATGTTCACCATGCAAAAGGTTTGGTTGGACACATCAGAAGTTATCAAGGTGAAAAAACACACAGCTGAAACACCAGTTTGCAATATCCCTGAAAAAGTGAGTATTTGTCTTTGTCATAAAACCAAAACATAACATACGCACAAATATCTTCATTACAGACCGTAAAAAGAAAGCATGTAGAAGCTAGGCATGTCACTCAAAGCTAAGGAATTCAAAGCTGTTTAGTAAAGTACTTCTGTAGTTAGCAGCAGAAGTAACAGAAACAGGGTTGCCAGAGCTGCACCTACTATCTTCAAGGGCCTTTAAGAAGAGGTCAGTGAAAGAGGAAAAAAAAAAAAGCACACTTCTGTTTGTGGAAGGAACAATACAGTATTTGCACTGCAAAATTCTTAGGTAATCTTTTCAGAAAGACACAGACACAGCTGTGTT
Source organism: Apaloderma vittatum (assembly GCF_000703405.1). Taxonomy (NCBI): domain Eukaryota; kingdom Metazoa; phylum Chordata; class Aves; order Trogoniformes; family Trogonidae; genus Apaloderma; species Apaloderma vittatum. The sequence continues at coordinate 127,918 of NW_009711956.1, forward strand.
TGTGCTTTCAGATACATACTTATATTCATTTGAATATAACAGTAGTAGGTAATTTTACAAATTAATTAATTAAATGTGTTCTGTAGGAGTCTGCTGTCTCATGATAGATTTTTTTATCCTTGGTAGAAATAAAACAATGCAGGCATTAGTATAAAGCCTTGCTTATTATTCATGATACTCCCTTCTCTGGATTCCTAGGTAACGAGTGCAAAAACATAGCGGAAGCATCCCCGTGAAAAGAAATTCTAATGCATCCTAAGTCTAAACATTACTATCATTTTGAGACATATTTCCAAATGCCAGAGAGCAAATTACATTTGATAGCAAGCCAAAGCATTTCTCGGTGTGGAAGCATCACTTTAGGCTTCTATTAATAGAACAATCTATTTTAAGAAAGAAATACTACTCATATTTCACATGGTCTCCGTTGGAGTTTCAGGAATTCAGCCTGAATTTTTCATCATGTATTCAATTTAGCTCCTTTAGATTTATAGTTTTCCAATGACCTATATAACCATAAAGTCTGCTCTTCATTTCAATTAGATAACTTCGTTATTTACTGATGTTTCTATTTATGGTCTCTTATAGTACTTCTAAATGTTTAAAGTTAAGAAAATATGTTATCTCATAATTAAACACTAATTCAAACAGGAAGGTATCATTGTTCATCTCAAACCACAGCATCATTGCTTCTGGCTTACACGAGCAAGTTTACATGAGTTAAAATGTTTACTAGCCGAGATTTAAAGATGGCAACATATTTAGTATCATATTCATCTGAAGTATCTTTTAACTTTGAAAAGCATCCAAAGCTTTTCATATTTTATGCCTTAAAACATTTGAGCCATCTTTTCAGAATGAAAGAAGCTCTTTTCAAAGAGATTATTGAGAATACTAAGCGATCGCTCGTAGCTGTAAATTCTACTTAGAAAAATAATCTTCCCTTACTTCCACAGCATTTTGCAGCAACAGTAGTATCCAAGGGTGTATTTCTTTCAGCTGCCTGAGAATTTTACCATTTACTTGCCTCTTAGTGAATGAAAAACGAGACAGGTTAGCATAAACTATTCTTTGCAAATACTTAAGACAGGTGTCTGAAATGGATACCTTGAGAGATATTCATCTTGTATCTCAATTGGCTCTACAAAGAGTCTAGAAGATTAGTTTAGATCAAACACCTAGAGGGTTTATAAATGGCTTGGATCTGATGACAGATATGCCACCCAAGCGAATTCCTCTTCTATGATAACAGTAAAGGCTGCAGGTCTCCAAGGTAATTAAACTGTAGAAAGATGTTAACATAAATTAACACCACTAGCAGTTATCCAGAGCCACTCAGACAATGACAAAAGTTCGAATTAAAATGTTATGAAGAGAGTCTTAGAGTATAACAAACAACATCAGAGATCTATAAGCATAATTATGGGCAGTTGACTAATCCACTTTGAATGTAGGCCACTGCACTCTCATGTGAACTATAAAGTTTAAATTTTTGATAACTAATTAAATAGGATTTGCAAACTTATGTATTCACCTCGGATTTGTAGTGTGGAATACATGTTCTCCCATGACCTCTTTTCACTGTTTTCACTTCCCCAGGTTTCCCCTTTGCAACGGCCAGTTACCAGAGCAATGTCAGATTTGTGTTATGTTCATCATTCCTCTGATTCTGGAGACATGGTGGCTATAAGGCAGAAGTCACAGCACCAGCACAGCTGTATAATAGAATCATAGAATGGCCTAGGCTGGAAGGGACCTTAGAGATCATTTAAACCGGCCTCCCTGTCACCAGGGAAACCACCTCTCGACTAGATCAGGTGTTTTTCCTGGGTCCTTCATGTCACAGTAGTGCAAGTTAAGCTATTCTTGTACCTCGTGGTTTTGTCCTTTACCTCACTTACTTAAAGAAACAATTTAGGTAGCTTGTCGACAGGCTTTTCAAAAAGGTTTTATTTAATTTTATACTACCATTTTCTTGCTTTACACACATATATCCATTCTCAGAACTCTTGTTGTTTATTTGACCCATTTTATCTTTAAATATTTATTCACACACCTGCACTGAAAGCTACTCAATTTTGTATTGATGGATTTATTCTTCCAGGACTCTCAACTTAAGGAGGACACTCAAGAAGTTGATTTAAAGGAGCTTAATGTTCACGGTCTTTCTAATTGCACTGTACTCAAACTCTTAGATGATCTCTGGAAATCCTTTTGTTGTACTTTATTTTGAGCATCTCTATCAAATACAAGTACTGCGAAGATGTAGAAAGAACATCAGTTTTTTCAAAAATTTTTCTCCAACAAAGCTAGAATTACATACATATACCTACTTTTCTTAGCTTCTTTGTGTCCAGCTACTAAGTCCCATTTCTTTGGTATAATCAGTGAAATGAGCAATTTCCCCAGTAGGAAGGAGCAGGGGGAAGAAAGAATCCTCCCCGAAATCTTAGCTTCATTAGTCTGAAAAGTATCTCACAAGCTACAAAACTAAGAGCATTAGGCTATTAGACAGAAATAAAGCTTTTTGCTCAGTTGTAGCTGAGACCTTGGAGTATTAAACACAGCAGTGTACAAAATGTCTTTTTCCTATTGCTAAATAAAGTTATCATGTCTTCTCTTGTCTCTCATGACAAAAAAAGAATTCGCTAACTATAGCATATGTGCAATGCATGCTTAATGCTTTGCTACTCACCCTTCTGGACCTTAGCTGACTATCTATGTGTTATAAACCTTATAACGCTTCTCTCCTAGACCAAGTAGCATGCAATAAAGCATTCTCTGGGGCCCTGGTCATTTGTTATCCAGACCTTGCACCTTACCAGAGCAGACTATCACCCCATTATGATCTTTTCAATGAAATGAAAGAGAAGGTAAGGGAGGCTTGTGGAAGTACCACGCATTGAGGTGTTACCTCACTGTAGTTCCGAGATCTTGCTAGGGCTGTACTCAGATGTGGCAAGATCACAAGCACTTCTGTGTCTGCTACTTTAACAGGATCACAACTGTCACCTGATACAGCCACTAGTCTAATGACTCAGGCAGTGACAGTTCACTACATGAGTGAGATGCTCAGTACAAGAGTCAGTAGAAGGAGCAGTGATGGCCACATAGTTTCTTTAAATGCATGTAACCATATATAATGGAGGTCTAGTCATGGTTTTAAGGTTTGTCTGAGTTTTACCTGATCCATTATGTATTCTACTACAAAACAGACTTCCTACTATGGGAAGAAAATCTAGAGCCATTGGTATGTGTGTGATCTTCCACACGTAACAACAGTATCCGGCATAGTGAGGTTTTCTGGCTGTTTTTGATTGCCTGTTGCAATACCTTCTAGACAAAAAATGTTTGGAAGCTGCCAGCTAAGAGAAGAATTCCACCGGTACCTGTAAGAGGATTCTGACAACAGGTAGGGTGATAGATCTATAAGCAGAGATCTAGCATAATTCACAGATCCTCCGGTTACCCACTACACACAGCCAGGTTAGGACTGCTTCAGGAACCTTCACAGAAAATGCATCAGCATCAGCTGCAGTGCTGGAGCAATGTCAGCCTGATAGTTCAGGGACTGGCAAAGTGGGCTTCAGATTACTGAAGGAGTGATGATAACAGGCTGAAAGGTAAATTTGTCAAAGAGTCAAGAAAGGAAGGCAGGAGAGGGAAGAAAAAGGAGGAAAATATAAGGAATGTTGTGTTGGGGGGAAAGATGAGGAGTTTTTGGGGAAGTATATACAGTTGTGTCTTTATCTCGCTTATTTTTACCAAATAAACAGTTACTCAGCATTATCTATTTAAAAAAATTCAGTTATCATCATGAATCCAGAAGCAATTACTGCTGACTCTCAACTAGTTCAGACTTAATACCCTTCCTCTGCAATTTCAGGCTCCCATTTGTTTGTAGGCAATTAACTGTAACTGTGATATTACTCAGTTTTACTGCTTGCTGATCACGAAGTTACTATGAGGAACACAAAAGGTCAATAAATTGACATAGCTTGTACTCCTTGTATTGTCTTCTGATCTTTTTGAGACCCTCAAAATCCTAAAAAGTGTTTACAGAGACAAAGCACTCCTTTACTGCTTAATCGATATGAACTAAATTATTTGATCAAGAGCTTTTAAAAAAAAGATTAACATAGTAAAGATAAGCACAATATGTCATGCTCACTGGGCAAAATTATCTCCTGACCTCAACAATATTCACAAGTTGATCAACTTTGAGGGTTTAAAAACAAAAAATACTTTGCACATCTTCATCCTCTAAAAGATACAGCTGCCCTCAATAGTTTTATTTATGCTACTTAAACAGATCAAAATCTCTTTCATTTATTTGTGAAAGTCTATTAAAGCTAATTTTGAGCCTCTGGTGCATTTATATAGCCTATTTATGATCTGGCAACACCTGCAGAGAGAGGTGGTAAGTGTTTAAATAAAAAAAAAATTTAAGGTTGCTTTTCTTCAACATCCCTTTGTTGCATTTATGTTCCTGTCTTGAGCTGAAGACTCAAAACTTTTCATATTTAGCTAGATCCTGAATCTTCGATTCAGTTTTCACTTTGATGAGACTCTTATCTGGCTCCGTACAACTTGTTCAGTAGTGGCCCTGACCGTGCAGCCCCTACAGAATATTAAGCTTGCTTGCAGGGTGAAGTACCAATAATTTTGGGATATCATTTATACTACACTGTGATTACAAACCCTGCAATGTTTCAAAAGGGACATTAGAAGGGTGAGAATTGTAAGAGAAAAGCTATTTGAATCAATGTATATAGTTTTGTTAAAATCTTACAGTGGGTTTGATATGTGGGCCTTAGAAATAAAAGCAATAAAGTACATTTAGACCTTACCTTAACAACTATTAGGTCATATAAGAGTATTTTATGTAATTCTGGTATTCTTGACCCACACAGTTAACGATTCATGTTGCTCTGACTAAGTCAACACTGGTAGGCCAAGCACCGCCAAACTCCCACATCCAGGTGCACATATAGGTGCTTTTCTTTTGACTCCATATTGAGGCAGGACTCAAGTGAAAATCAATTTTCAGTCCCTTGGTCTTGGGTTCTGCAGGAAGGGCCTAAGGTAACTTAACGGGAGAGGATCCACAAAACAATCTGAAGAAATTCTTCATTTGCACAGTCAAGGTATCTTTGCCACTCCTTCTAGGTACAGCCAATATTTGGCTGTGGAGGGCATTAGGTCTTCAAGAAGCATTTAAAATAATCTGTTCTGAACAGCCATATGCCTCGTAGATTTCTCTGCTGGAAACACATGCACTCACATACACACATACACAAGCTGCCTTCAAATGAGAACCTGAGAAGGGAAACGCATCTAGTCTTACATTTCCTTTGGTTAGACTCGCCTAAGTTGAAGCACACTCTTTGTTATATTTCTCTACCATATTTTCAGTGCACAAACAGGCTCAGAAATGAGCCTGTGCAACCATGAGGTCTTAAGGTCACCAGGACAACAGCTAGTTCCCCATCTTCCTCAGTATTCTCTCTCCTTATATATTGGTCAGTATTTTATTTATACATTTCTCACCTCCATTCTCACTCTAGGTTTACAGTTCACTCTGTTAGGATGTACAAATGCTAAAAGGAGACAGACTCACAGAACTAAAAGACTGTCTCCCTTGAAAACAGAAAAATACATGCTTGTAGGGTATAACTGGTCTTATCCTGAATTGGATGTCCATGCTTGATCAAATTATACTTAATCCCAGAAATATTTATTTCTCTACTGCTACAATTCAGAGGTAACAGTCATAAATTAAATAAGACAAAATCTAACGATTTTCCAGGCAAATTGTTCCCTAGTGGTATTGCCATAGCTAAAAGGGAACTCCAGGAAAAACTAAAACAACACATATAATTTCCCAAACAAGTGTTGAGCACTAGGGCTTCAGAGGTCCTCCAAGATGTTTATTGCTTATATTCTTTTCCTTTCCAGAAAGGCATCTAGAGGTTATTTCTATAAATTAGGCCATTTCTTGTTCGGCCAATTTTCCTCCTCCTTACCTAGTCATCCTGATAAGTTGGATTCTTCCTTTACATGACGTGCTTCTCTCTCTTGTCCTAATCCCATGATCAGCAGTTCCTTCATCTTTTTGTGATTTTTGCATCTAGAATACTGCTTTCTTTCTTCTAGTTCTGGAAAATTTCACTATTCTCAGCTCCAGCCTTACAAAGAGAAGAAAAACTTCAGTACTCCTTCCCATGTCCTGTCTCTCTTCTTATGTGATCAGGGCTCCCTTTTTTAAGGCATTCATTAGGAACAGAGCTTCAATTTGAAGCAAGTGGTGAATATACCTCTGACTTTTTCAGTAATGTAAGCAGGTGAGCCCTGACTGATGCTATTAAATAAACCACATAAATTGACTCCCATGTAATCTACAGACCCCTGTGTAATATATTGCACATTTTTTCTCTCCGTTAACAAATGGTTTACATGATGACTGACCTCAAAGAATTTGAGTCTACAAACATCTGTCTGAAACCCCTTATTCTTTAGAATGATACTCAGACACGGTCATGACAGTAAAAGAAAGTGATTTTCAGACATACACACTCCTGCAGACTGAACAATTTGAGTGAAAGAGCTGAATCTATTTTCTTCCCTGGGAAGAGATAATTTGATCAATACTGTTTCAGAAGCACATAGAGCAACAGACTTGTGATCAGTTAGAATTATCTTTACATGACCTGAAGAAGATTTCTAAATAAAAGAATCAAATTTCTGACTACAACACTTCCACCCGCAGAGCAGTGCGCTCTGCTGCACAGGATCAAAGCAAGAGCTGAAACAATAAAACACTCTCGCCACAGTTCCGTCTCACTCTTCCCAACTCCAAAGGGTCCCTAGGTAGAATGAATGTGAGGCAAAATACTAGCCCAATTATGATTACAAGCTTTATGCAACACTGAATGCTACAGCAAAAATGTAATAAATCACCAGAAAGAAATTAAGTTCCCAGAGCCACCATGCTGAAGCATATATTCAGTTAGATGTGGTTCTGACAAATTTTTGACTGCATAATAACTAACATTAGATTCTCCAAGCTGTTATAGTTCCTTAGGTCTGTTTTCTTGGAAGCAAATTGTGGGTGGAATGCAAGTTTCTTTTCATATAATCCTGAAACAACATGGTATATACCTGCAATATAAACAAAAAAAAAAATCCATCCAAAGCTAAATACTGGGTGTTTCTGCAGCTGAACACCTACTGCAAAATCAGAAATAAATTATAGCTTTAAGTTAGCTCCACTGTTGGAGGTAAACCGTAACATCATGATGGTTCTCTAAATAGATTGCTTCAGCTCTCACTCCCATCCTCAAGCATAGTAACAAAAGCCTGCATCTGCTTGCTGCCTCCTTTAATCTACACCATTGGTGTCCTCAGGATGAAGGCCTTACACCCTGCTGCTCAATATGTTACCTCCTCCTATGTAATACTACAATATAAAATGGTTCAGTCTTCACATACAATGAGAAAACACAATATAGATTAGCATACCACAACAAACTATACAGATTAGTGAAATAAAATCTAGTGCTAAGAAAAAAATCTTAAAAATTAATCCAAACCAAAGCAAGCTCCAATGAATACCTCTAGACAACAAACACAAGCACTACTAGACCAGTCCTTTATCTAAATATTCAGGCTTTGTGTGTTGTTGTACTATAGACATTGATCTATGAATAATGGCCTAATGGTAGTTTTTAGATTTAATTTGATTTTATTTATCACTGTTGAGCTGATAGAGCGAGAAAAAAAAAAGAAGGAAGAAGCTTTAGGCTAACACTAGAGTTCTTCTGGTTACAAACCACTCACTCTGTGTTTCACTCTGTGAAAACATATATACGTTATTACTAACAAATACTGTTGCTGTTGTAACTCCACTACTGACAGATTATGATGATCTCCACCGTAATCTGACTTGGTTTGAATAGTCTCACCTAACTCAGACTCAGCCTAACTGTCCTAGTGTAAGCATATCATGTACAAGATGAAAATCTTGATGTAAATCTTGATGAAAATCTTGGTGTAGGCCAAACCTCATAAAAACACTTCCAGAATGAAAAATAGATATTCCTGAAGAATATCAATGGCAGGCTCAAATTTCTTTCCAGGATAGAAAATATATTAAGTTTTACAGAATGAGGGTAAAGAAAGATTTAAGAAGACAGAAAAAACATCTTCCTAGGCTAGCTGCAGAATCTGTTAGAGACCTCTCATATCCCGGCCTGCTGTTCTCCAAGACAGAGTGGCAAAGTAGCAAGACAGACTCATGGTCAGCTCCCAACAGCAAGATCAATAAAATTCTGTTCAGAAAGAATCTGGGCGTATCACTCCAGCACATACATTAGAATTGTTTAAAATATGTTTTCCTCGTGGTTGGGAAAGGCAAGGCAGAATATAAATCTATTTCTATCTATCTTGAACATTATTTTTTCTAATTTATTATCTGGATATAGTTTTCAACAGCCAGACTAAATTTTACATTAGCATTCCATTTAGGTTGTCAATTTAGGAACAGATTTTAGAAGAAGTATCAACTGTTCAGGCTATTACTATTTATAAGTGAAACAATGCTTTCAAATAGCTTTTGTCATGCAGAAAAAAACTGAAGTGATATTTTATAAGCCCACAAACTGTAGGCAGTTAGCTCTTAATATATACTGCTCCTCTAGGAATTCAGGGGCTCAGGAGGAGAGGTGGAGAATCTGAAGTAGTTCAGGTCTTTTGCCTGATGAGAGCTGCTGAGCAGGAGGTCACCAACTACTTTTTGCTGAATGTTTAAGAAGACACATTACCTTTCTATTCTGTTGGTGATATTATTATACACGATGGGATTTCCCATCTCAGCACACAGTATTACTACTATTTATATGGTCATACTGTAACACTTAACCGAATAATACATATTCATATTCTGACAGAATATGCTTGGAATTACAACAGCTTATGTGAAGCCTGCAATTTCTGGCAATATGGAGAAGAACACATTCTGGCAAGAGAGTGGTCTCTTCCAGTTTCATTTTTATTAGCAAAGATCATAAAACATCTTGCTCATTAAAATCTGAATAACTTCCACTGGGAGTGCACTTTTCTGGAAGTGTTTTCCTACAGCTGGTGGCAAGATTGATCTGCTGGCTAACCAGAGCTCTAATAGAACATTACGAAATCCACAGTGCAGCATGAAGACAGTTGCATAATCAGAGCAACAATTAGCAACTCCACTGAAAAACGGTGAGGGCTTAAGCATAACTGAGTACCATGTAACAAACGAAAGAAGCCATCATTGTCAGTCTGAGGTCCTGAATGAAAGTTTTATACCTTATATTATTGTTCATTGCAAGGAGGCTAAGAGTAGATCCACGACAAAGGCAGCACCATATAAAATGAGACCATAAATCACAAGTACTAGAAATGCCATCATTAACTGCAGCGCAAGACTCCAGTGTGGATTACTGTGCCTTAGTTCTCAGCATTATTCCAGCGGTCTTGCAGCCCAGGCAGCCATGTGACAGATGTCTGGTCTGAGGGGTCTGTAGTACCTCTATGACAAGGCCACAAGCGCACTAAGAGATCGTTCTTGCTCTGCTCAGCCCTACTTGGGACTATGACCTCTGCACACAGGCCTGAGGACCTAATTTCAGTCACCACCTCAGCAACCTTGTAGGAGTGCCAGTCTCCAGCTGTATTGCGGTGATGCCTCTGCCTGGCCAAGGATCTCATTGATCCTGACCCTGATGTGCAGGCTGACAACCCGACGTGGCCTGGGTGTGGCCCCATCACCACTGAAGTCTCAGGCAATCACCCAGTTTCAAATTTGTCTCTTACCTTAGGCCAGCCTAGTTACCTCTGTCATGCAGATGACCCAGGGAGTCAATGGCTAATGCTTACAGGGACACTTTGACAGATTGTTACAGGAACTCTCTGGGTGGGACCTTCATAATTTCCCTCAGGCACCTCCTGCTGTGCCTACTCTGAGAAATTTGGATACTTAAATATGTTGATTAACATCCTAGGTGGAGAATCTAGCTTTTTCCTCCAAAGACACCTCTAAGTAGTTTGTGCTGCATGGTAAGCACATAGGTACGTGTATTGGATTTTTGTGGCAACTTTCTAGTATTGGGTGGGGCTACAGGTGTGGCTTCTGTGAGAAGCTGTTAGAAGCTTCCCCTATTCCGACAGTCAATACCAGCTGGCTCCAAGATAGACAGAGAAACAACTCTGCAGGCACCAAGGTGAGGGAAGAGGGGGAAGAAGGATGTGCTCCAGGTGCTGGAGCAGAGATTCACCCGAGTTGTGATGAAGAACACGGTGAAACAGACTGTCTCCCTGCAGCTCACAGAGGTCCACAATGGAGTGGATATCCACCTGCAGCCTGTGGAAGGTCCCACACCAGAGTGGGTGGATGCCCAAAGGAGGCTGTGACGCCATGGGAAGGCTGTGCTGGAGCAGGCTCCGGGCAGGACCCATGGAGAGAGTGGAGCCCATCCTGGAGCAGGTTTGCAGACAGGACTTGTGACCCCATGGGAGACCCATGGTGGAGCAGTCTATCCCTGAGAGGACTGTCTCCTGTGGGAGGGACCCCACAATGGAGGAGGGGAAGAGTATGAGTCCTCCTCCCCCTGAAGATGTGAGGACTCCTCCTCCTGAGGAGGAAGGAGCGACAGAGACAATGTGCAATAACTGACCACAACACCCATGCCCTGTTCTCCTGCACCACTTGGTAGGGAAGAAGGTAGAGAAGTCAGGAGTGAAGCTGAGCCTGGGAAGAAGGGAGGGGTGGAGGAAAGGTGTTTCTAAGCTCTGGTTTTATTTCTCATCATCCTACTCTGATTGACTGGCAATAAATTAAACTAATTTCCCCAAGCTGACTGATTTTTGTCTGTGACAGTAATTGCTGAGTAATCTCTCTGTCCTTATCTCAACTCACAAGCCTCTGATTTTATTTTCTTCCCTCTGTCCAGCTGAGAAGAAGGAGTGATAGAGCAGCTTTGATAGACACCTAGAGTTCAACCAGGATCAACCCACCACAGTAAGACATTTGCAAATAGTCATTAGAAAGTGTGTTTTTTATGTAGTTAAGATAATCAACAGCAATGAATTATGCATGTGCTGTATAGTCAATGAGAGTCACAGCCAGAGCTGAGCAGAGCAGTGACTTGAGGAGTCTCATCCTAACCAGGTGAAGATGCTGCTGCAAGGACCTGCAATGGAGGCTCCCATCACTATCTGGACAGTGATTGTCTTGTTCCATAGATTTGAATCCTCATGAGAATATTGCTCTGTATTAAGAGCCCAATAAATTAGTTTATCTTTCTAAAAAACACTGTCCATGACTCTCTTTGCAACAACTGCATGAAGAGACAGGTAAATATTTTCATCTGGAATTGCACGTTGGAGCAAGATTGATTTGTATAGACGTAGCAGCACTTCCATATATTCACTGGTTTGCTATACTGGTCTCTCCTGTACTTTGTCTATTTCAGTTAGTTCAGTTAAAATGCGTGAAAGTAGGTAGAAATTAAAATTTCTCTCCTGCTACCCAGGTACAGGACACAAGAAACATGATGAGTGACAGCCCTACTCCTGTTTGCAGCAAAAGTTCAGGCAGCTCTGGCTCATTTATATCTAGCTCTGCACAAAAAAAAAAAAAATTTAAAAAAAACCCCAAAACGTTGTAAGATATAACATTTAGGTGTAAGCTCTCCACAATTTCAACCTAAAATTCTGCTTATACAGAATTTGTCAGTTAAACACCATTGCTCACACTTAATGGTAAGATGTAATGAACATTTTTTTAAGTCTTATTTATTTGTGTCAAAGGACTACTACTATCTGCAGATGTGGAGAAAACAAATTGGCATTTTTATACTACGTTAAAGTTTTTTACATTAAAAATTCTTACAAATCAACAATAAATGGAAAATCTAATTCATTATCTATTATTGTGAATTGGATAGTCTCCCCAAATGAAGTACTAAAGAAAATCATGTTATCTAAAACCTTACTGAAGGCGTATGAACATTCTTAAGAATCTGTTACATCTCTAACAAAATGTAGCTTTTCCTGGAAGCAGATTAAAGATTCTGTTCAAAGCACTTTTGTGAGCAGATAACTGTAGATCTGCTTTGATAAACCAGATAGGCTGAGGGATTAAAAATGAATGCCATATTTTTCAACTGGAAACAACCTGAAGTTAAAAGACCCTTTTTATATCATACTGAACATCATTACATTGTAAATCTACAAATAAATAATGGAGCTGTGCAAGTAAGCACTGGGGAACAGAAAACTCATCGAATGCATTGTTGTGAGTAATTTGGTGACTTTGTGATTGGTTTTGTCACCTGGAATGATGGGATTGGGTAATCATACTTAGTCCTGTGTTGTGGCTTGTGACAACAACATATAACCCCTTAACAAGCTCCCTCTTGAAATCCACTTACCACTCCTCAGAGAAGACCAATGTGTTTTCCCTGTTCTGACAGTTAGAAATACTATTTTCAGTCTACAATGAATCACTGCACATCTATAGCTGCATATTTGTATTAACATTGTCCTTTGAAGTTCTTCATCTCTCATGTTTAGCCTCATAAGAGCATACAAAATCAGCAATCAAACATCATTTTACTAACCAAGTCAAACTTGCTTACTTTGTTCAGCTGTACTGTTCTGGTGGAGCTGCACCAGGTTAAACCTTCAGAATATAAATCTCCAGATCATCTTCTTTGCCTCTTCAAATGAAGTGGCTTAACCATATATCAATTCATTTCCCCTCCTCGTTCTGTCAACATTGTATTAAAGCATTCTTCTGATTTTTGTCAGAAAGGGGTTAGATATCACATAAGGATCATACATGCTGATCTGAACCCAGCTCAACTGCAGCCAAGATGGCTTATCTAACAACAGCTCTTGTGATGGGGTTTTTTTCCTAGGAAGTAAAATCTCTACCCTCCTTAAGATTGTAACAGCTCTTCTCTGCATCTCTTCTAGCTTTGAGTCACCTTTCTTAAAGAGTTTCAGCTGCAGTCTCATCCTGTCTTGTACAGTATGACTAGCTCTACTCCCTGGTGGCAGATTGCAATAATAACTGAACTTCATGCTGACCTTCATACATTAGCTAAGAAAATTACAAGCTCAAAAGTGACCAGACTTTTCCAATAAAAAAGTAAAATTCTTTTAAGACACAGCTAAATTATGCAGTACAGGCAGTAAGGATAAAAAGTCGTATCAGATACGATCTGCTACACTATAAGAAAGTGGTGGAAAAGATGGTTAACTAAATACAGGATGAAAGTAAGAGTGTAAAAAAAAATCTAAATCTTTAAAACCAAAAGTAATTACTATTTCAAAGAACATTAATAGTAAAATTATGCACAGGCAGAAATCTTACCTAATTTATCTAAATTGGCAACTGAGTTTTAAGAAAGCAATCATTTATGATTGTACCAACTTTTTACTTGAAGTAAAAATAATATTAAACAATATTTTGGCACCCATGTTGTTTCTACAGGCAATTGCCTATATTACTTTATACCAAATAATATTTGAACCTACTGAAAAGTCCTCAGTAACTTTTCCATTATAGTTATGGAAAACCTTGGCTTCACATTGATACCATTTCTAGGAAAATTTGTCACAGCATTATTCTGAAAATCTCTATTCATAATAAAACCCATTCCTAGGAATACATAGGATATTCTTTATAGGGAGTTTCTTTAAAAATAGAACAAAAGGAAAAAAAAAAACCCTCAAACCCCAAGTCTACGCAAAAGTAAAAAGGAATTCAAACTAAGTCTATTCCATTCCTAACAGAAATTAGTTATGGAGCTACACCACAGACAGTCAGCAAAGCTATTACATATGATCTATCTTCCCTTATCAGAAAATAACAACCAGCACTTGTGTTCTAGACAAATAGTATCTCTCACTTCTGTAAAATGTCTGTTTTCAAGAGCTCTAGAGCTGTTGGATGCTGTTTTGAAGAGAATGATGCCACTCAGCATGCCTCCCACTGAAAGGTGGGGAGATTTTGTTGATAAAGTCTTGGAATAACTAGTGGAATGAGCATCTTTGAATCATGCAGCCCGTCGCCAGCTTCAGTACTGAAAGGTTCCACATAGCATTCAAGTCTCCATTTTAAGAAACATTTTTCACAGCAAACTGTCCCAGGTCTTCTGTCTGTTGTCATGGAAGGAAAAATCCTCCGTTTCTTGTTTGTCTCAGCTTCCGTTTTGAGAGCTTCTCCTCCTCTCTTTCCAGTATATCTCTCTCTTACTACATTCTCAGTTTCTTCTTCAACTTTATATCCATGGTCACGTATTTCCACATTTCCAGTGCAAAAATCTGTCTCTTCTGTTCTCTTCTTTTATTAAGATAGCTGCAAATACTTGAGCAGGACTCAAAACTTTCACTCCATTTTCATTCTACCCTATAAACCACAGTAACATTTCAGTTCCATTCAGGCCCTCATCCTCTCTTTTTTTTTTTTTTTTCCGGGGGGGGGGGGGAAGGGGAGTGGAAAGCTTTGCGGAAAACAAAGTTTTTACCAGGTACAAGTATAAGTATGTTCCAAAAATTTAGGACAACATTCTTCAAATAAAGCATCCAAAATAAAATGCTTTATCTGCTGATATCTCTCATTCTGGCTTCTCAGTTTAAGCCAATTTCTTTTCCAACTAACAAAAGTAACTTAGCACCATAATGTTTCAAGTAGTCTTATGCAGATTCCTGCTAGCATGCTAATGATCAAAATGCTTTGTTTATTTCAGATTAAGATATATAGAATCTCAATAGGACCCTATTTATTAGGACTGGATATTGAAAATGCATACTGCTCATCAGATCAGTTCAGGGAGAATAAAGGTTTGGCAGCCGATGGATCAATCTGTTTAACTGCCAAAGTACACAATATCCTAATCTGCTGGCATATGGTGTATTAGAATATCCATAAATATTCTACTTTTCTACAGGAAAGCATTTATGCAACACTTTTTTTTCTGGATTTTTCAGACAGCAACATAGGAAAAAGCAATTAGCAAGTGGACTTGGCATAACCCTGTTGCCTGCAATGTACTAAGGACTAGTGCTTTACACATCTGTGATTTTTCAAGGATGTGCTAGATTGTACATTTGGGTGAATATACAGGAAATATAGACAACTGCACTCTGTTATCTCTACTCACTTATAAGGAAAGGTAAGAAGAAGTAAAGGAGAGAGAAGATAATCATTTAAAATCGTGTAATAAGCCTGGAGTACAGTCACAATGGTCCAAGTGTCTTTCCAGTGCTCTCTTCCCAACTCCACATCACAATCTGGTGTGATAAATTTCAAACTAAACTGAATATTCTCATACTTCCTTTGCACTCAGGTGAAGATTACAATGAAAAGCTTTCAGAAATTAACTTTTTGGTTTGCAAATAATCAATGTTAAAATACCACAGCCTTAGCCAATTTGTGTCAGTTATTTCACAACAGTTTCATGTTTTATAAAGTACCTTTCAGTTTTTAGAATTCTAATGAACATGAGCCAATATTATTATATTAAATAATTACTAACTAAGTTGCTAAAACATTATGGCTATACTTGGAAGCTAACTTGCAAATTTTAGAATCTATTTAAATGAGAGTAAAGGCACATAAATCCATTTAAACTAAGAAAAAGTATTTCAGCTTTTAGTATCTTGCAGCCTGTTATCTACCCAGCTTGTTTCAATTCTGATAACTTAATGGAATTGCTCTGGTATAGTTCATAGCAATGTTTATTAGACTTGCAGATTTTTCCAAAGCCCCACAAGAAGACTAGTTTTTCCACATAAAGATGGATAAGGGAACTGTAAAATAAGTTGCTTTAAGAAAAGCAAAGTAATATTTAGCAAGAAAAGATTCAAGCAACGGAACTTACAAAAATGAAATACAGCTGAGAAAAATCTTCAGAAATTAGCTGAACATAACTTTAAAGTAACACCACTAGATATCCAGCAAGTTTTAAAAGCCTCTCATTCAGCTAGTTTCAAGAATTTTAGATACAGTCTGGAAAGCTTTGACAGCCTTCCTTGCTACTCTTGTACACTCAAAAACTCTGACATTATGTCCTACTCTTAAATTAATCTACTATGTTTTTAAAAATGAGTGGATTGAGAGCAGTCCTGGGGAGAAGGATTTGGGTGTGTTGGCGGATGATAAGATCAACATAAGCCAGCAGCGTGCACTTGCAGCCCAGAAAGCCAACTGTGTCCTGGGATGCATCAAGAGATCTGTGACCAACAGGTCAATGGAGATGATTCTGCCCCTCTGCTCCGCCTTTGTGAGACCCCACCTGGAGTGCTGCATCCAGCTCTGAAATCTCCAGCACAAGAAAGACGTGGAGCTGTTGGAGAGAGTCCAGAGGAGGGCTACCAAGATGGTCAGAGGGCTGGAACACCTCTCCTACGAGGACAGGCTGAGAGAGTTGGGGCTTGTTTCAGTCTGGAAAAGAGAAGGCTCCAGGGAGACCTTACAGCAGCCTTCCAGTACCTGAAGGGGGCCTGCAAGAAGGCTGGAGAGGGACTCTTTACAAGGGCCCATAGTGATAGGACAAGGAGTAATGAGTGGAAGCTGGAAGAGCATAGGTTTAGGCTAGATAGAAGGAAGAAGTTCTTTAGCCTGAGCGTGGTGAGGCACTGGAGCAGGTTGCCCAGGGAGGCTGTGGATGCTCCATCCCTGGCAGTGCTGAAGGCCAGGCTGGATGGAGCACTGAGCAACCTGATCTAGTGGGAGACATCCCTGACACGGCTGTGGGGCTGGAACTAGATGATCTTTGAGGTCCCCTCCAACCTAAATCATTTTATGTTTCTATGATCTTTGCACAGTAATGAGAGACAGATCTCCATGAATTATCAAGGGTTGCTTAAGATAGTCATGTGCAGGACATGGAAACAGGAGACAAGTTTGCCAAATTTAACCATTTTCATTTTAATAATACTCTATCCAACAACCATTTTAAAAAATGGTACTCTGGTATGGCATTGGCTTGAATGTCACAGCTGACCTTAAAAAAACATATTAGTTTTCCTAGTCTCCTAAGATCCTTAGAAAGCTATTAATATTTGGCAGTTAAAATCCAAGGACTTTCCCAGTTAGGTCCCTTTTGCCACAACATTTCTGAGACTGATGTACCATAAAAAAAAATAAAAATAGGTGTACTCAGCTGAAAACTCAGCCTATAGATGACCAGAAAGAACAAGAATCATGACCAGCTTCTAACAAGTAACATGCAGATCTGAGCTTACATTGGGCTATTATTTCTGATTTCTTTTCAAAAAATTATGATCTTCAAAGTTTAAAAGCATGCAGTGGCAAAACTTCAGACAGAAGCCAACTAAATTTAGCAGACACATATAGATAAAAAAAAATATAGGAGTTGTCAGGAAAGAGCGTAAGGCGTCAATTCATTAAACATTATTTTTTATTTATTTATAAAACTAAACCCGTAGTACTTGTGGACAAATTGCTCCAAGAAACTACAGGAAGTACAAGAACATTCATGTCACACTGCTGATTTTCTCATGAATCCAGTGCAAAAGAAATGCAATTAGCAGGGCTTATTTCCTACTTTCTTGACTATACTGTCGTTAATAGGGGAAAAAAATACGCTAGATGGATGCAAGAGTCACTTCTAAATCAGAATGCTTTCTTTTAGCACAAGTGCAAAGAAAAAAGTATCCAAAAGAGAAAGTCAAACAAAAATGAACCTCAATAAATCACTCGGTGAATAACAAGAAATTGCTCCCACCCTTCTGCTTTCTCTCATTGTCTTCTGAATTAGTTTCCCTGTCTTTCTACTAGGACAACTCAGTTTCCTCCAAAGAGGTCTCAAATGTTTCCAGAATAGGTTTGATTACATATAAATAGGTAGACATCCATCACCTCTTCAGATGCCACTATCAATGTTTGAAAAGCAGTTTAGCAATGCAAAATGGAAACAGAGGTTTTATAGGGTTCTTTTTTTCTATTTTTGTCCTACCATTGAATTACTTTGCACAGTTCTGTTCAATTTAAGAGAAAAATCATACAGTGATTTCTGGAAAGAAATCTTTCATGAGATCTTTCATCATCTGTCTCATGATATGTTATGCACTTAGCATTTCTGATTAGCTGGTAAGAGGAATAAAATGAGAAATGGGAGACTGTCATCTCTTCTACCTGCAAGATACATAATGCTAAGTGACAAAGAATGCTGGGGTCTTTTCCCTCAATCTCTGCAGTTTGGTTTGGGAAGGATCTTAAGACAGCTTGCTCTCATTAAACTCTTTTTCTAAGTCTTAGCATTATAACCTCATGGAGGATTGCTGTGAACTTTAATTAACATACGTACAAAAAAAGCTGCGCTTCCTTTTTTTTTCTTTTCTTACACACACACACACAAAAAGAGAACTCCATAACCATACTGTTGCCTGTGAGTCACTTCTACATTGCCAGAGCAGGTACTTCACAATGTTTTTCATTAATTTGCCAAGGAGTTTGTGGACTGTATTTTGCCCTAGTTTGCTGGTATCAAGCACGCCTTTAGGACACTCTTTTGATGATCACAAAGCCATGGTTAACATCAGGAATGAAGTACTGAATTGCCTATTTAGACCAATATGAGCATGTACATTTGCACTTTTCTCAAATATAATAACACTTTGTGAAAGCTGGAATAGCTCTGTGATTAATATGGCCAATCTGTTAATAAAAGCTAAACCTCAGGAAATAAAAAACAACTTATTTTTTAAGGAAGTGAAAAATAATTGTGAAAAGGAAGAGCAGCTCTTTTGTGTTTAAACATCAGCAACATTATTAAACCCTCAACAGCTGTTGCCAACTTTAATCCCATGGAGACAAACTGATGATATCTACATTGCTATACGCTTCTGATGATAAACTGACAGACTCTGAGAGATAGCCTGCTGCAGTTGGACTCATACATACGTGGATTAAGCTCTGCAGATATTAGGATTTCCTTGGCTTCAAATGGTTGCCTTGGACACAGAGAGACACAGACTTAAAAATAGAGCAGTCTCTACATGTGGATTAGATAGTCAGCATTATTTGAGTCAGTCAAATGAAGATAAATCAAAGCTCAGAAAGGCTGGAAAGAAGCTTCCTTGTTTTGTCTGATTGCTAAATTAAATCAATCGGGGTTGAGAGAATATTGCAATTGCAGGTAGCTACACCAGTATTACTCCAACGGGAAAGAATTTCATCTATAGATTGGTACAACCAATAAAGGTATTTCACTTTTGCTACAGTCAATTTAACAAATGAGATGATTAACTGCATTAAGAGGCTATTGAAAAGAAAATTCTGAATAATATCTTGTGAGAGAGATATTGATAGACTATCATGCAGTCCTTTGCCACCCTTTTCCCAAATCTCAAATTAAATTTCAAAGAATACCACTTAAACCATGCCAGCAATCAGCCACTGTCATAAATACCAAGAAAGGAAGAGGCATCCATCAATTTTTTGCCTTTCTATATAAAGTCCAAAAACGACAAACCAGTCACGGGGCCCCTTATCTGTTCTTCATGTCTTGGTCAGTCTTTGTCTGTAATAACTAACCATACACTGCTAGGGTTAAAACTGTGCCACAGAACTGATCACCTACTTCTCTGACCCAAACATAGTCAATGTTCATATTAAGAATGTGTCCTTGATCTACTACACACTTTATATGTCAGTCTTGCTTAGGTTAAAGGAACAGTTAAACCCTGATTAATAGCAACATGAATAACCTAGAAGAGAAAAGCAGAATCCTAAGAGGTACCATGAGATACAAACTCTATGTGAATGGGTTTCACATAATATGCTTATAGCCAATTGGTGAGATAAAGACTCAATAAACAGACTACAAAGTGGATGGAAAATTAGCTGGACCACTGGGCTGAGTGTCATCAGTGGAACAGTGTTCAGCTGGCAGTCAGCTACTAGTGTCATCCCTGAGGGATCAATAGTTCAATTCAATATTCTTTCACATCTTCATTAATGTCTTCACTGGCGGGACATGTGGCATTCTCAGAAAGCGTGCATCATACTATGGGGGGTGATAAACATGCTGAAGAACTGGGTTGCTATTCAGAAAAACTTCAAAAAGCTGGAGCAGTGAACTGACAGAAAACTCAGGAAACTCAACATAGACAAATGTAAAGTTTTGCATTTAGGATGAAACAGCTCCATACACCAGGAGAGGCTAGGTGCTGATGGGTTAGAAAACAGCCTTGGAGGACAGACAAGACTCTGTTTAGCATTTGAGAGACTGCATCTGGAGTGCAGTGCCAGCTTGTGGCTCCTCAGTACACAACATTGACATACTGGAGCAAGCCCAGCAGGGGACCATCAAGACCATCAGGAGACTGGAAAACATGACATATGAAGAAAGATTAAGAGCACTGGATTTGTTCAGCATAAAGTGAAGGTGAAGGGAAGCTCCTCGGCTACCATAATGGGAGAGTATATAAAGAAGACGGAGCCATACACTTCTAAGAGGCACACAGAGATAGGATAAGAGGAGACACAAGATAGAACACCGACATTTCCAGTTAGATATATATCATTTTTTCTTAAACCACAGCATTGTTCAAATGTACTGGAACAGGCTGCCAAGAGAGGTTCTGGAATTTCCATTCTTTCAGATGCTCAAAACTGCATTGGCTGAAGCTCTGAGCAACCTGGTCTAACTGAGACTGCTTTGACAGGACAGTTCAACTAGATGGCTGGATTTCCAGATGGTTAGATGACTACATTTCCAGAAGCCCCTTCCAACCTAAATTATTCCATGATTCTAATCATGGATGCAAAATGGCTTTTTCCTTCTTTTTTTCCTATCAGTAGCGATATAATCATATTTTTTGGTGGTAAACTAAAAACCAAAACCAATACCAATAATTTATTTAATAATAAGCATTTAAAGTTAATTACCACATTTTGTCATCCAAGGTAAGCCCATGCTTAGCTGATACGCACATTCCTACTCAATTTAGGACTGAAAGAACATATTGCATTCATGCTAAGGACATGCGTAAAAATGTATTCAGGCATTGTTTGAATCAAACAAAACAGACAGAGTGCTAACAGTAACAAATAAAATATCGATTCTGACACTGCAACTGAAACAATCAGTATGCTAGACAAGAATAACACCCAGATGTCCACTTCTTCTGACTCGTCAGACTTCTGATTGCTGAGAGCCCGAGTGTCAAAGTTCTCTGTTTAAATTTAAAGGAATAATTAGATATACATTCTGCTTTAACCACATTTTTTTAGTGTTTCCTGTATTTGGTCTATCACTTGAAAAGACCAGGAATAAAAACTGGAAAATACTGCCTGTGCAAAGGACTGCTCTCTATTCTTGCAATCACAATTTAAAGATTTCGATTTAAGAAGAAATGAACTGAGCAGATAAATATGAGAAATCTGAATTTCATCACAGTTTTTTTTCAGCTAGTTCACTGATTAGTCAAAATTATCCCTCCTTGATCCCTTCTACATGCCATTTTTGTAATTGCATGTATAATGAATGAGAGGCCTCTGCTGCTAATATTTTTTCCATGACCACATAAGGATGTCTACACTGATGAGGATCTTCAATCATACACCTTAAGCAGAGCTTTACTGCCCGATTCATTGGAGTTCGACTTTTTATTTAGACTGCTTTGCCATTTTCTTAGTTAATCCTGACGCACCTTGATTTCCACTCTATTTGCATATTGAAAAAAAAATGCATAGTTCTTAAAACCATCTAAACTTTGGATTGATTAACTTGTGTGAACTTTGGAAAATTTTAAGATTCATCCATCAGTGATTATAATGTACTTCACACACAGGCAAACACCATTAAACAGCATACATTGACATTTGCAATCTTAAAATGTTACAACTGTGAGAGCTGACATTTATACAAGTAACCCTCAATTTTTTAATTTCAGTACAGACTGTATATTAGGCTAATAGTAGGCATTTAATATTAAACATATTTCTTAGAGAGCAATTATACAAAGGGTAAAATCCACTATAGTTCTGCTGTACACACTGTTATAAATGTCCTGCGTCCTAAGGAATTGGCAGGTGCAACAAAAGGAGGGCAGAAAGAAGGTACAACCTCTTGAACAGAATGAGTTATGGAAGAGTAGTTTAAGTTATGCAAGAGTAGCCAACTGCACAACAGTTCTGCTAGAAGTGAGAAATCAAGGTTCTGAAGTTTTGATTCTGGAGTGGCATAAGTTAGGACAGGATAAGCTACAGGAAGGGAAAGAAAAGGCTGAGAAAGAAATTTCAAGGGAAATGAGAGTAAGAAAGTAAGAAAGAACTGGAGTAAAGATAGATTACAGTGATGGCAACAGAAACCTGGGTAACACAGAGCAGAACCCATTCTTTGTAGCATGCCATCAGTAATGTTTTTCAGTAGCTCTTTCATTCATGCTTCCCACATGGTATTCTGATTACATGCTTCTCTTATTTTAAATATAACCATATTTATGTTTAGTCATGTAGTGTTAGTGTTAGCAGCTTGCAGCAGTAACTGTTAAGAGAAACAAGACCAATAACCAGTGTCTGGGAATTATTTCCACCCTCTACCAATGATAGACTCTGTGAATTAAAACTCAGAAAGTGACTAATTCACCCTTCAGCTTCCCCCCACTTTTTCTTTGTATATACAGCTCTTCCTCTGTTAATTTACTCTATCCAGTACATTGCATCTGGAAACCTACATGATTTCACGCTCTCCTGTAGTACAAGAAACATTAAAAAAAGACATTCTATGTTCTATACTGTGTATGATGTGCTTCTTCACTAGCCCAGCAAAAGAAGGAGATGCTAATCTCTGCATTTATCTAAATGATCTAAACTGAAAAATCTGGTCAACAAATCCACAGAAGTAGAAAAAACTGTTTAGGTGTAAGAAGACTATAGAAAAATATATTAAAAGGAGTAGCTTACATGGCTACACTAGCTTACAACACTGTGGAATAAGTTCAGTGGCATAGGGGATAACTTTGGCGTTTATTGCCCTGCATAAAGAAATAGTGTCTTCAAGCATGGCTTTAAGGTTTTATGCAAATCTGTCCATTTCTCTGGTCTACCGTCCAGCGATCTCAGAAAACTTTTATAGTTACTAATTACTGAGATACTTATCTTCCCCTTTAACTAATCCATCTCTGTTTGCTGCCATTACACACTCATTGCTCCCTCTCAGGCATCAAGTTATTATTTGCCCATAACGGAGTTGTCTTACTCTCTTCAGATGAAGAAATCTCAGGCAGGGATTGAATTCCCAGTGTAGCAAGCACTGTAAAAAGCACAGGCATTTTCAGCTCAGTGTTCGCTAACAACAAAGACCTAGCTGATCAATATATAGCTGTCACAAACATAAGATTCTGTGGTCTGTAAAGCAAATGTCAGGACAGCTACTGTGAATTATAAAGTAATTGCAACTTTATAATCATTATAAAACCCTGATATAGAAATGTCTTTCTGGTCCCAAAGCCAACTGTGACTATCAGAGCATTCAAGGTGCACAAATATCCCTTAGCTTGAAGACACATTTAGCAATCTCACAATAATGGCAACACACTCTTTTCTTTATAGCACATCTTTTATTCCTTCCATCATGAAGCATTACCTGTATTACATCTAGGGCAAGAACCAGTACTTTTTTCCATTCATGACTTCTTTCAGTCGGCAGTGACACCTCCCTACCTGAATCATTTAAAAAGATGGTACTGTGTCTTGGGTACTTGACATAAGAATAACCTTAATGTTCCCACTAGTTTTTCCTTGCTGAAGAAGAGATCTAACAAAATTTTATAGCCACAGACTACAGAGAGAATAATTGGCAGCACTAAATTACTTATTACAACGCAAAAGATAGAAGACTGCAGGTCTTCCAACATTCACAGGCAAATCAACAAATCCTCTCAGCGGAGCTCTTGCAGCCTCTTAGCTTAACAGAATTATAGCATAATAAGGATAGAAAGGACCATGTTGCCATGCGCTTGATCCATTAAAAATTGGAAACAAGCCACTGGCCTGCACAGTTGAATCACATCAGAAAAAGTCACATACATTCAGGATTCAAAATCACCTGAGAACTCCAGAAAATACTTCACCTTTCTATATTAAGAAAAAAAGTGGGGGTATTCATAAGCAATCAAACCCTTCTTCCTGCTTTTAGCAGTTAACCTGTTCAACAGGCTTAACGTATTAGGCAAAGGTACTAGCCATGGAGAAACTAGCCATCACGAACAAAAGAAAACAAATAAATCAGAGTGAGGTGAGGCAAGGGAATGGCTAGTCAAGGAGACAGGAACTTTACCACAAAACTGTCCTCTAGAGAGAAAAAAAAACAAAACAACATCATTATATTTACTTCAGAGGCTTTCTAAAAGCGTACACAATTTTTGAGAGGAAAAAATGGGTTGAGGAAAATTCAGATGAAAAGAAAAAATAACACTGGTCTGCTGAAAATCTTTTGAGAGAATGAGCAGAAAAGAAGCAGTAATTCATAGCATATTTCAGGTCCTGCCTTTAAGCTACAGATTGGATAGATCTGTCAGTTCTGGTTATATGAAGGAAAACACAGAGCCAAACAATTGTATCTTGGACAGAAAAGTTTGTTAGGCTCAAGCTGTTGACTCTACACCAGCAAGAACTGTTGGTAAGTAGTATAATCAATAACTCATTGACTTAAATAAGTTTCTGCAAGATGCCTACTACAAAAAAGTAGGAGATTGCATCTGTAGACTGAGATTTTGACCATTCATGGGAATGTCATTAAAACTTACAAGCTGATTGCATAATGCACTAGTTTTAAATCAGTAAGTCAGCAGAGAGCTAATTTACTTGCCAAAAAACTGTAAATCCTTACTTCCAACAACCGCATTTTCCTAACATGACGCAGAATTTACAATATATCATAAGCAAATTACACTGAAACTGGGCTGCATCAAAAGAAGTGTGGCCAACAGGTCAAGGGAGGTGATTCTGCCCCTCTGCTCTGCTCTGATGAAACCTCACCTGGAGTACTGCATCCAGCTCTGTAGCCCTCAACACAAGAAGGACATGGACCTGTTGGAGCAGGTCCAGAGAAGCTGCTAATGACTAAAGGGCTGGAACACTTCTCCTATAAAGACAGTCTGAAAGAGTTGGGGTTTTTCAGTCTGGAGAAGAGAAGGCTCCAGGGAGACCTTATAGCAGCCTTCAAGTACTTAAAGGCAACTTATAAGATGGAAGCACTCTTTTTACAAAGGCCTGTTGCAACAAGACAGGGGGCAACAGTTTTAAGCTAAAAGTGAGTAGATTTAGACAAGATATAAGGATGACATTTTTTACAGTGAGGGTGCTGAAACACTGGAACAGGTTGCCCAGAGAAGTGGTGGAGGCCACATCCCTGGAGAAATTCAAGACCAGGCTTGATGGGGCTCTGAACAATCTGATCTGGTTAAAGCTGTCCCTGCTCACTGCAGGGGTGTAGGACTAGATGACCTTTAATGGTCCCTTCCAATACAACACATTCTATGATTCTATGAACCTTCACCTAAAACTTTGTCTTCTTTATTCAAGGAGTGCTCCTTGCTTAATTGTATCAGAATATTTAGGGGGAAAGAAATATTTCTGTTAAGCTTTGACACCTCCCATCCCAGTAAAAGCATTTAATCAATTATGTGAAAATAGATTATGGGGTATTATTTGGAGTGTACCAGAGTGCATCCCCTCAAAATATGAGCTGGGTTACTTTCCTCACACAGTTCTCTAATCACTGTGAGTTAGTCACATTATCTCTTTTTAGTAAATATAGGTTATGCTCCTTTGACTCTGAGTATCTGCAATAATCACTTAAGAGAGGTACAAAGTATTCACAGAAATGACTGTAGAGTAGGAAAAAAAATCCAAACCCAGCCTAACTACCAAATGGTAATTACTCAGTTTTGGCAGTATTCAGCAGTAAACTCCTGAGTTCAAGTTCCGTCTCTTTTTGAGGCAGGATAAAACACCCGATCTCCATTCATCTACATTCCGACTGAAAGACCTCTAATTATTTCTCTCCTTGCCGTTTTTCTACTTTGAGTTCAAGAAATCCTCTGCGTCCTGAGTAGAAAGTTGTTCTTTTAAAGGTTATTAGAAACTCATGGGTTTTAAAGGAGACATGCCAGTTTACAGTTTACTTAAAACAACAAAAGCAATCTGTCCATTTTCATCATCTAGCTCCAAGCACCCAGATGCCCTTCTGCCCAAGAGCAGGCTGCCACGCTGCTTGGGGGCTCATCTCCTGTCACTCATATCTGAGTGAGTTTCAGATAACTTTCTTTTGTCCAGTTTATTTGTTTTAAACTACTCTTGAAATAGATGTAGTCAAGCAACATGTAGGCAATCCATCCTTCAGAAATTTTTTGTCAGGTAATTTGTATGTGGATTCTGCGTAAAAAACCCCGAACTTGCATCAGAAAACGAGAACCTTAGCCCCTTCCAATACTTCCTCTACACAGATACAAAATAGCTATGTGGTAAAACTAAGATTAATTCAAGCATTTCACCAAAGATAGAACTACACTAGCACATAAGGCAGTACCAGTGAAGGATGTCTTTTAAGTCTCAAAGCTATTTTCACTGGCCACTCCAGAAATCCAGGACTGAGCTATTAAAGAAAATAAAATCCTGTTTCTTTTCAAAACCCATCATGCCTCACTGCAGAAGAACTTAGATCTCTCAGCAGAAGACAGAAGAAGGTAAAATAAGCACAAAACAGAGAGGTCTTCAGTTGTGTATGGAAGCACTACCAACAGGAAGCTTCTATTTTCTAGTTCTCTTAGGAGAGCCCATCAAGCTTATAACTGATGCAAATCTACGTTAAGAAATCAGGCACCTAAAAATATAGTAAAGAGAGAAATATAAAGAAAGTCCAGAACATTATTAAGGTCCTTTCCATCCACTTAGTTTTAATATGCGCCAAGAAATACGTGTTAAGTGTGCTTAATGCACTCATCTTCCTAGATGCTTGCTCAGAAAAGGATTTTCAGAAAAGCCTCTTCAATATCTCTGCCTTTGAGACTGAGACTAAGTCAAAAGTTCACAGAACTTTTTGATGCTCAAAACAAGGTTTTCTTGGGGTTTTTTTCAGAGTATTTTCTGTTAGGTAATATGCAACACCGTAGGATTTATGTTCAACACTCATCAGGTCAGTATCCATTGCACTGCTGAATATCATGCCACAGCGTGTCTGATTAGGTTACTAATGTAAGGAACATTCAACTAATAGCCATTTTGAGAAGTTCACTAGAAATGTCTTGTCCCACATCCCACCAAACTTGCTTTGGCAGAAGCAGGATCCAGTCCTACCGGAGCAGTACACCGCTACTTCAACTTCAAGACTTTCCTGTTGTCTCCCTACAAACACCTGCTGGTATTGCAATAGCAATAATGAGAAATCTCCTTTAACGAACAGAGTCAGACCAGAGAAGCTTTGTGTATGCTAAAGGAGGAAGTATTTTTGCAGAAACATGGCAGATTATCAAGAAACGTAGGGCTATATTCATGCTTGACTGCAAACAGGAAAAAAAATCAACTTAAATTTGACTTTTCAATCCCAAAAAGTCTTTAAACATAACTTTTTTGAATACTTTCCTAGCTTTTTACATACAAAATATCCTATTACATGCCTCCATATCATCATTTTTGTTGGTAAACAGAATTCGAAATATCACCTCCATCACAGTCAGCTCTATTTGAGCTGGAAAAACTTCTTAGTTCCCAGTAACAACAAACCGGTTCTTGCCATTCCCGTCAATAAGAGTTTGCTACTGGGTTTTATGAAAGTTTAATGTTAAGAATGGTAAGGAACTTAGGATTGGCACTACCCCTGTACGGTTCCTTTGCATTAAACGTACGCAGGCCTAAGCCTAGATTGTGTGGTTATCTTTCCAGCTACACATTGGCCCTCCCTGCACACTCACTACACCTTCTGAGTGACTCAGTTGTCTACTTAGATAAGGTGAAATACATGGAGAGTAGTTCACAGCTGATAGCCATCCCCATAGGCAATATGAATATAACAGTCAAGACGCTTACGTCCAAACTTGCACACAGCTACAAAAATGGAGCTTGAGCATAGCCTTGAATTCCCTCTTAGATTTCAGAGGAGCATGAGAGCTTTACTAACAGGTTTTTCTATCCTTTCTCCCTGGCATGCCCCTTTCATCCTGCTCTTTTTTCTTATCTCTAGTCCTGATTTCTCCATACTTCAACACTTCAGTCCATTCCTACTGATCACACTTGGCCAGTCCTCAGGCTTTTATGCTCCTTAGCATGCCCATGTCCCAGTCAGTTTTTCTCACATTTATTTCATGCACTCCACCACCTGACACTACCCCTAGCCCCTTATCCATTGCAGTCAGATAAGTCCTGCCTCTATGCTGCTGCAAGGCAGCAAGAGCACAGAATGCTGTTCTCTCACATCAGCTGGAGTAGCTCAAATGTAAGCTCCTCAGGAAATCTGGCCCACACTCAGACCAAAACATATGGAACACAGGTGGAATCAAAGATTTAAGCTGCTAAAGTGGTTTTTCTCTGCAGAGCAGGTGCAAACAGACTTGCAGGCAGATTTTCACTGTGACAACAGAAGGCGTCTCTGACATACAGGAAATGCACAATTCTCTCTCTCCATTCACTCCAGTGCCTTAAAATTTAATGTCCTTTCTAACTAGCATGAGGTAGTAAAGTTTAAGGAGAAGCTTAAAAAATTGCTTCTTAATTTTGTTTCAGAAATAGACAAGCCACTGTCTGAGCTGCTTTTGACAAAGTATTGTTATGGATATATGCTGTTGAAAACTTTACCCCAAGTCTTTACAGCACTCAGCTGAAAATCATTATTTATAAGGAAAAATATTATGTGGATGTTCAGTTAGATTATAACATCAACCCCAAGTACTTATACACTTATTTCACATTTTGTATTGTATATATATAATCCAGGATAATTCCACGGGAACATAGTACTAGGTAAGGCCAAAATTATCTACAGTTTTATAAGTAAAACTGACCCTCTCCTGAGTCTCATCCTCAGTTAAAAAAAAATGGAGATTTAGCCCATGAAAGGGCTTCAGATCCTGAATGAAAATAGAAGCCAAGCCTTGTAAAGTTCAATTAAACACAAACATAATGAAAGAGCACTTTCACTCCAGTTCCTGACTTTGACTTCCTTGTGATAATCAGCAGAAATCAGGTCACTCATTTAGGAGCTGACATATTTCTGTATGTCCCTCATTTTTATTTAATTAATTTTGATTGCTGGTTTGTTTGACATGTTATACAAAGAGTTTTACAAAGACTTTTGTATCCCTAGACCTACGGAGAGTTTAAAATTTGAGAGATGTTAATCTCTTACCACAGCCTATATATAGACATAGGCTATGATATATTAGCACCAGTAAAAAAGGAAGCATTTCCAGTTTCATGAAACCTAAGAAAGTATGGAGTTTTTCTGTGTGAGAAATAAATTTTATATTTATATATATGTGTTTACATTCTTCCTATTAAATAAGCTTACCTTCTCAATGTGATGATATAGTTTACTTGTACAATGCCAGTGAATGCAACTGCCAGCACAGGTACTTCTATACCCAACGGTTGTACCCAGTTGCTCATTTTCATGTACAGTTTTACGAGCAAAATGCTTTTATTCCATGCTCTAGCCATTGGCTTTTCTGGTGAGGTATTTTAAAAGAAGTCACAGTACTAAACACTGCTACATCAGCAACATTTTCATGCATAAATCTGGGTTAAACCAAAGAATCATAAGTTGGCTATTCAATGGATCAGCTATCATCGTTCCCATTAGCTACAACTTTCACACAATACCAGTTTAGCCAGATCTTTTGAAAATCCAAAGGTAACTCCTAAATAATTCTTTGAAGCTGCTTCTTTGCAGTTGGCTAATCTAGCAGTGCCACAATATGTCGAAAGCTTTGTATGCTGGTCCAGTCAGGCAGCTCCCAAAATAAAGATCAAATTTTCTCTCTTTAAGGTGTTCCCCTAAATTTGCTACATTTGTTTTCACTTTCCTTTTCTTTTTACTATTCTTACAGTACCATCCAGAAGGCAAAAAAATGCTCCGCTATATTACAGTTTCAGACACCAGAGAGCCAGAGAACACATTGCAGGGAGAACAACGAAGACAAAGTTACCTTTCAGGTGAGTGCAGTCAGACAATCTTGCAGTCTTTTTTTTTTTAATACACTTTACAAAAGAATGATAGAATCGAGTATTGTGCAAAGCAAAACAAAATTAACAAAAAAACCTTCTGATACCTAATCTTATAATCTCGAAACAATGAGAAGCACTTAGGAAAAAAAGAAATATGAAAGCAGCAGCCTATGGACTAGCACAGACTAGCACATTGCTATTTATGTGAGTGAGAACCTGGGCCCTCTGTGGAATTCAAACCACAGCATTAAGCAGCAGGCAGATCTCTCACTGCTGTACGCATCATCTGTTTATTAGGACCCATCCAGCACTGAAAAAATCCCAATTATTCGTCGTTCACTTGCACTCTCCACAATATTGCCAATTAAAAGAAAAGACAGAAGGCATTACTCTACTACTAAAATAAACTTTGGGTTTCTTAGGATCTTATTATTAGCCTCTTAGTGTAGAATATTGTAGGGGAACATGGCTCAGATTTATGTCTGGCATCGTTCCATTCACTTCCTGAGAGATTAATTTAGCTCTTTTATTGTTTATGCATTGCACATAGGTATTGGCATGTCAGAAACAGAGACAAAACCGTTGACTGCTTTTACCTAGATCCCTATGTATGCCCTAATTGAATCACAAGCAAAAATGATTGCATGAACTGAATTTATCCAAAATTGTTAGTCTGATTTCAAACCAGCACTGAGACGAGAGGCAAGCCTACATTATTCTGACCAAACAATATAGCTTGATAGCTCATCTCAGTGTCTAATGAACTAACGTTTGCATAATGCATGAAGTCCAATTTAGGAAAATTGAAACTGCTTTGCCTTAAAGATGGCCAGATGTTTAGCGAGCATGTGATCAAGTGACAATTTCACCCAGAGAAATGAAGACCAAGACTGAGGCAGATAATGCAGGATGATTTTTTTTCATTTCCATTTACAGTGGGGAACACCAGCAAACAGCATGGTGATCTCAATTCATCAATTACTAAAAGCAGTAAAATCAAGTAACTGTCATTATGAGAAAAAAAATATTTTTTATTACAAGATAATAATCTCTATAAATTGTAAGAATCAGGTCATACCCTTCTACAGTTCACTATTTTGATTGCCTTGTACTTCAACCTCAATCTACGGGACTTCTAGGTAACGGAAAAAACCATACTGTGCACGGTGCAGTAAATATACCTTAGGGAAATATCCACTTGAAAAGCCATTTCAAAGCACACAACTATCAGAGTCTGATATGTGGAGTGTGTGTAGGCAGATGGCAGTTATTTCTTTGTCTCAGCCAGCCAACACACTTTACCAAACATGAACTATCAGCCAAAGCTCACTATCCCTTGAGTCCACTAGCTACTGCTTCCAAGAACAATTTTGAGAGGCAAGGTCTGAAAAGAGAGGTAATTTATTCTTACTAGGTAAACAATACAAAAAGACAAATCACAAGATCTTGGGCACACATTCCCCTTTTCTGATCTGAGGAAAACACTGCAAACTTCAAGTCTTTTAAGATTAATATGTTCTGGAGAAAAATAAGTTACATTAATCAACTGACAATCAAGATGAAGGTTAGCATGTACAACTGAATCAGAAGATGCAACAGACAGGAAAGGTGACAAGCAGTTACCACTTGCAGAAGTTACCAGCAGAACAAGTTGTACAGAGACATAAACCCCTTGCCACTAATTGAGCTTGTGGTTTTCCATATTCAACACAATTACGCAATTTAGTTTCCAGCGTTCTTCTTTTGAAGGTTTAGTAATCTCTCTTGAGGATAAGGACCAGGAGGTCTGAAAAAGCATAGTTGTCTTATGAAACATTCTCAAAATAGTAGCCAACCATTTTTGTCTTTCCTCCTCTGTTACAGTTCACTGTGATGCATTATATTTATTCTGTTTCTCCCATACAGTCTTCACAGGCACTTTTGACTTCATAGAAGAATATTAATACAGAAGCAGATTCCATGACAGTGTAATCATTACTGTGTCTATATCAAACATGATAAAGTGTCTGCATGACTAAGGGTTTCTCCATTTCTTGAAATATGCCTTTATAACAGCCGGACTCATTTCCTTCGGGGGGTTTTTTTGTTTGTTTTTTAAAATCTCAAATCACAACAGGTACAGCAATCCTATTACTACAACTTTTTTGTTTTATTAAGACCAGAAATCCTATCAAAGAATACTTAAAGAAAGTGCCAAGAATCATACAGATTTTTTTCTAAATTTCTAATCTCACACAAATCAAGGAAGAATTGCGAAGAAAATACCAGTGGAACTCAGGCTGATATAAGTATTTAACAACCAGTGACACTTATGTTAAGCACTGTAAGAAAGAGCTTGGCACCTTCATATCTTTGTGAACATGGCCCTAAATTTATCAAGTCATATATACCAGAATTACAGCAGGTTACTATAACTAAATATTTAATATCTCCCATGACTGAGTTCCTTAAGCACTTTTAAAAATTCTCTTCTCCTTGCAAAATATGCTAAAGCAAGTCAGAGAAAGCAAGAATCAGTTATCCCTGCTCCCAAGTCTTCCAAGGAATGTAGTTTCCTTGATAAGCTCTGAGCACATGCAGCTAGCCTTGGGTTATGCACAGAAAATAGTCAGAAAGGAAGACAGCAGTTTCTTTGGTTTAAGAATCTCACAATAGCCTTGAGAATTTTATGTCCTAGACCCCTGAGTAGTTTCCTTATCTTTAAATTTCAAAATTTTAAAAAATGCTTAGCAAAATTATTATATTAACATTAAAATGTTTGTTGCTATTTTTAATAGAGTGACTCTTACTGTAATACTGAAGATGTCAAGCTAAAATACAATCAAAATTCTATGGTCATAATTGTCTGCTTCTGTGTAGTGTGCAAAAACCTAATAATAGTTACAAAAATATCTTCCTCTCACAAAATTTCTTTAGCATTCAAGGGTCACAAATGTAATTTGTGGAAGCAGTAAAAGAGACATAAGTTTCTGGACAAGATAGTGGGTTTCAGGGTAGAAAACAGCTTGTTCAGCACAGTATGTAGCAGAACCACCTGTATCTTAAAAGTTTAAAAAAAAGCAGAGACAAGACAGAGGTGGAGAAAGCTTTGGGGAAAGAAACCTACAAGAACATATAAAGAACCTATAATATCATTATTTTTAACCACGTAACAGTCCCTTCTTCAGATCAAGAAAGTAATAAATGAAGACTACAGTGATTTAAAAGGAGAAAAGTGTATGATATTAACAAAAGCATGGAGGTGTTGAGATACAGATACACCCCTGCAGACTGTGGACTTTTTTAATTGCAGAAATCAAGCCTTTATTTTATTCAGTTCTGTGTAATCACTCAGCAGAAATCCCTTGTCTGGATCAGAAACAGCATGTCTAGAGTACTTAAGAGACAAGGGAAACCATGTTCACTAAAAAAGCTTGAGGGAAAATTAAATACAATTCTCTAAATCTTATTTTTCAGCAATGAGACAATAAAGGAAATTATGTCAAATTAGACTGATGACAAGCTCTCATGTGGAAAATTTAAGGTACGTGGGTTCTTCTGGGTTTTATTCATTATAATGATGGTGTGAAAAATGAAGGGCATTTTTCTGATATTTAAATGACACTAATGAATAGTATTCATTCTTTACCAATGAAAAAACTTACAGAAACATAAAGACTCTTCTGTAACCCAATTAGGGATTTTATGGGGTCATGCTGTATTCAGATGTTCCTTCCTAACTACAAACACATTTGTAATGTGAAATCACTCTATGGATGCTGTGATGGCTGGGTCTGCATTCCCAAAACTTTGTAACATGATACGTTAGTACAAATTGTCATTAGAAGTGCTCCATTGTTTGCAGAACCAATAGGCAACATCAGTTTGTTTCTTGGATAAATCCATCACTGCAAGAAGTAAGGAAGACCCAAATCTCAAAAGTATGTATTGAAGTTTAAGGCTGGGCCAGCCACCAAATTCTGAAAGATGCTCTCTGTGATCCCCCCACATCCCTCCCAGGGGAGCATAACAGGGGAATCAGGGAGAGAGGCTTTGAGTTTGAACCAGTTTAATGAAAAAGAAAATACCAGTAACAATGAAGATATTGAACTATATACAGCTACTATACAAGTACATAAACATATTCAAATATGTAAGAGACTACGTTAATATGGAAACTGTTCCTTCCAGATGGCAACTAGGCCCTGAGCAGAAAGGTCCCAGACTGGACTCAGCAGCAGACAGAAGCTCCCAAGCCCGGAGTCCCAATGACAGTCCACAAAAAACAGAAAAGGAAGCCTTAGAGCAGCCACACCACTCCCATCTAAGGAGGCAGGGGAAGGTGACATGTCCGCATCAACATGTCCACAGCACAAAAATAGGAGGAGGGAACATCAGCAGCACAGGGAGAGATGACAAAGAGCCAATGGCAACCCTTCCAGAACAGCAGGCACTAAAGACCTTATATATTGAGCAGCCTGGGAAGAAACACTGTGATTGGTCATCTGCCCCATCCTCTTTCCCCGACAGGTACAGCTGCCCCTCCTTCCCCATCGTGATTGTCTCATGTTCCAGGCAGCCCCAGAAAACTTCTATCCCAGTGCTCTTAAACCAGGACACCATGGTTTAAATTACGTCAGTATTATAGAAGAATTCAATAAACAGGTCGACACAAAAGTAATTACTCTTTCATGGAGCAATAATGGAAAGCTCAAGCTCCAAACCAAAGTTGATAAATGCTTGACCACTCAAAAACTAAATTGATTTAGGCAAAGAGACCCTCAATTTACCCTAAAGTAATTCAATATCCTTTGCAAGGATTTAGCCATAGCCTTTCTAAATTAACTTTCCCAAATGTTGGCAATAAAAAAAGTGAAGCTATATAGCACTGGACAGATAAGGAAGGCAGATGTTACTTTCTAAAGGAACTGTAACAGAATATACACCTACTCTAAAGCCTGTGACCTGCAGGCCCAAGCAATAGGCTACTGAAGTAGAAGAAATCAAGCGTAAGAGTTGACATCAGACTGGAAAGTACGTTCTTTCCATATGTTGTACAAAGGCCAATTCATTCACTCTGAGATGAGGTACCTGTTAGATTATTGTAGTACTGCTTAGCTATGGAAAAAAACATTCAGTCTAGCTGTTCTTCAGAACATTTTTAAATGCCTATTACTGAGCAGATGAGACATTTCATTCTACCATATTACTGAAAGTAAACTTGAGACAACACTACAGCTAAGTCATCCATATTTGACAATCTATTTGAACTCTGATAAGACAGACCAGCAGACAGAAGACTAGTCCATTACCAAAGACTTGTGACAGAAACTATCATTTCTGCAAGAAGCACCCTGGATTTTCTGCCAACGGAGTAAATTATAGCTGTAAGTATTTTACTGCTACATATCACAGTACACAAGCTTCATTACAGAAAAATGAACATTATGCTTGTCCGTCCCATTGCAAGCCAAACGAAGGTAGCCTAAGGCCTTTATCCAAGTGTCTATCAGTTAGGTCCTACTTTCGTTACAAAAAGTGCGGCTCTAGAGGAGACCAAAAGTGGAAGCTTTCAACATGATATGTGAAAAAAAAATCAATCCATGCCCATTTCTTTCCCTTCAGCTTTCTCTTTTTCACTCTGTTTCACTTCTGAGATTATTTTAGCCTCTCATAAACTCAATGGTAAAACAGGTCATAAATAGACTCAAGTTTCAGCTTACTACTGCTACCTTCCAGAAACATTTTAATAGCAAGATACTGACTGCCAGAACTTGAAGCAACAAGAATGAGACTGTATGTGATGTGATTTTGATTTATCAGCAAAAATCCATGCAGTTTAAAAGTTTTCTATAATTCATACCTTTTTATGAGTGATCCAAACTTAATGGCAGTATATAAATATGCTCTAGAAACAAGAATAGTAACTTGATCATTATCTAGCAAAATGTTTAAGTGTACAGTTAGTATGTCAGCCCTCATAAATGAACAAACCCATTCAAATCACAATTTAATCCAAGACTTCAGTATTTTCTTAGGTCCCAGAACAAAAAAGAAGCTTATAAAAATTGCAGGGAAAAATACAAACATCCTGAGCCATTCCATTATCTTAGAGATAATCTGAACTCACCGAGTGGAAAACTCACCCCGCAAAAACAGAAACCACCTCCTTACACTTTATTGTTTTGTAATATATATTTTGCTTTTCAAATAGATTAAAGTAAAACAGTGAGACAGAAAAACCACTCCAAGTTAACGACAACAACACATCAGACTGGTGCTGAAATAGCATCTTGCGTTATCTTTGAGAAGAAACCTGTGAAGGAAATTCTTGGGGTTACACAGTGGGGTGAAAGAATGGATGAAATCTAGACTTCAATTAGCTTTGCTGTTATTATGGAAAGATTCACCAGGCTATGTTTCTGTAATTGCAGATGATATAAGAATAGTTTGAACTATTAAGTAACTAGACACAGAGACTAAAAATATGCAAGAAATTCAGACTTAATTATAAGCTCTGAATAATATTTTAGACAAGTCTCCACATCAAGACTATTCTTTTAAATACCTATCATGTCTAGTGGAGAAGCAAAATGAGTATGTGGGGACTTTGAAACTGAAGTTCAAAGAAGTCTATCAATACATTAA
Organism: Apaloderma vittatum; assembly: GCF_000703405.1. Lineage (NCBI taxonomy): Eukaryota > Metazoa > Chordata > Aves > Trogoniformes > Trogonidae > Apaloderma > Apaloderma vittatum. The sequence goes on from NW_009711956.1 coordinate 164,786, forward strand.
GGAGGAAAAAAAAAAGAGTAAAGATTCCTTTTTTCAGTTAAGAGTTGTAGAATAAAAGCAAATATAGCTTCCATAAAGAGGTATGACATAGCCTAGAGTGGACACAAAAGCATGAAGTGATGAAACACACAAAAGACACACTCTACGAATTACCTTTTCAGATCACCTGAGAATAAAGAAATGAACAATATCCAGCAGATAACCAATAAATAATTTTATGAATAGGTAACTATAGTTTATAAGCTTGTTTCTCACACTGTTTCCTCAACATACTTTCTGTATAGCTGTGTTAAAATGAGATCCCACTTGCTAAAACCATACAGGTATCAAATTCTTCCTTTACCAGCAACTTGTGCTGCAGCCTCAGATACCTGTAGCTACTCAGTTAAGACTACATGTGTGTACATAAAACCACACAGATTTTGATGCTATTGAGATTTAATAGTCCATATAATATCAGTGTGTTTACATTTCTATCTCACAAAACTACTTCTAGGATTTTTTTTTTCCCATCAGTTACATCTGATTCCTTCTTTGCATATTGACATGGTCTCTCTCCTTTTTTTGTTCTTTTATACACAAACCAGTTGTTCTTATCTATAGAAAACCAGGTAACAGTAAGTCACATTAAGACTTAAGTTTCATACAGCAACTTGCAAACTTTTGCTGTTGTTGACAAGAGCTGGATTGTTGGTTGGATGTATGGATTTTAAAGCAAAAGCATATGCTTTCTGGACACCATTTTGAATGGTAAATGTTCAAAAAAAAAGGCACTAATACATGAAAAATGAGTGATTTGGAAATCATACACTTGTTTTACACTATAAAGTGTAAGGAAAAATAAACAAGACTGCAGAAGAAGATCCTTAACAGCAGTGAAATAATGTTCATTACGAATATAGATATAACAGAGCTTTTAAATACAGAGAAGGTTGAAATAAAATCTTGCAATAGATATGAATATTGTGCATCTTACAAGTCAGGGTCTCTAACGACATTGTAATATGAAATGGCAAGTTGCAGATTTCTGTACCTTACTCTACGAAGAGATGAAAACTAAGACAAACGGATATAATACACACACAGGATGATTTAATTTGTCTCAGAACATCCATGTGTCATTTATTTTTAGATCAATCAGATTATGTTTCTTTTAAATGAGTCCAAACTCACATCCTGTGATGTGTTTTGATAAAGGACAGGCATCAATATATTTATACAATAGATGGCTTTTATCTGTTAAAAAGCCACCCTAAAATTTTTGAATGGGCATTCCAACATCTCAGAGTCTTAAATTTCAATATATTCTTGGCTAGGATCAATAATTTCTGTCATTTCATAACATCATGCCATAGCTCAAAATGCTGAAATTACTTTCTGCTTCAAAGGAACTGCCACTTGATATTACCTCCTAGTATCACTCAGTTCATTATTCAGCCTGCTTCTACTTCTTTATTCCTACACAATTCCCATTTCTTGTTACTTAACATTAGCTTATTTTAGACCGTGCCCAAAGAAATGTTCCATGTCACACATAAAGGAAGAGTCACCACTCTCTACCCAGAAAACGAGTTTCTATTGTCATCATAAAGATGTATAATGATGACTCTTTAAGAGAAGAGCATCTGCATTACCCTCTCACAATCACTTCTGTTTTTTCTGGAAATCTTGAGGTTCTAAATTGATTTTCTTGAAAGCAACTAGGAAACGAATCACTGGTAAGGCCTTTAGGGGAAGTGGCATAAACCCTCTGCAAACAGTCTGGAATGCAAGGTCAGCCATATATTCCTGTGGATTATGCCATCTTTGCCACAAAGAACATCACCTTTCCCTTGATTGCAAGCCTTTTTAAAGGATCTCTAACATTTCTTTCCCTTGTAGCACTTCCAGCCTTAGTCTAAGAGGAGTTCCTTTTCCTCAAGACCACAAGTGTTCACAGACAATTCAACTGAGGTTATCTTTGCTGTAGGTAGGTGTCTAGTAGCAACTGGATTTTTTCCTGACTGTTAAAGAAACAATGAGATATTAATATTCATACTCAAGTCTAATCAGAGTTACAACAAAGTTATTGACATCTGAAAAGCTTTGCTCTACAAAACTGGCTTGAACATTCAACTGAACTCCCACTGAATAGATAAAGAAAATTATTTTACTTCCTAGGTTTCATCCACAGGATGAAAAATGCTGATGAAAACTGATAAGAAAATATACCTTTAGATTTTGATCTCTAGAGAAGGTCAATGTGATTTTCCCTCAGATGTACTGCATATTAAGAAAAAAGTGTTAGAGCTAAGGGCTAAGTTTGGAAGTACACAGCAGGGAAGTCCTCCTTGTATATGTTGATGGTCTCACTCTTGAAATAGAAGAAATGGAAATCAATGTAATCATCTTTCTTTTTGCTCAATCAACCACCATCTTGCCGAGTTGTCTTGACAGAACAGCTCAACTTTTATTAACTATTTAGAGGAGAAAATTTAAAAGTTCCTGCCATACTGAGAAATATAGCATATGTAGATTCTCATAAGAATACTCTTTTTTTTTGTTTGTTTCTCCCAGAATACTATTTTAAATTCTGTACATGATTTTCACACACACTCTTCTCTCTTTGAGAGTTCAATTATATGACAGGATTTAGACTGAAGATGGTATCTTCCTTGCTCGTCCTCTGCTACAGGGAACTTCCAGGTACTGTTTCTGTTCAGCTGTTTGTGTACCCACGATCCAGCAGTTCATAGGCTACATGAAAAAGTGCTCATTTAAAAAAAATTTAATTACAAAAAATGCTTAGTTTTTTTTTTTCCTAGAAGAACATCACAGAACTATGACATGCTGTAGCCAAACAGTTGAAATAACACAAGTGGGTGGAAAAGTAACTCCTCAATCAATTCTGCCACTGAAGAGACAAGTTATTATACAGCACCATAGCTTGTAGGTTTGTGAGGATGACTTTCCATCTTCATTGTAAATTTGAGACTGCTAGCTCATTTCTGCTCTCTTTTGTATGTTTGAAAAAACTCCAAAATAACAGAGCAGAAATGGAGCTTTTTGGACAAAAGTTTGCTACATTTGAGCGCCTAATGTTAATCTCCTATACTGAAAATATAGGTTTGAGAACAGAAGTAAAACTCAGAAGTGCTTAGGTAGTTAAGATTCAGTTTCAGTGGGATATACTGTCCACAAGCATATCTGAAGCAACGTCCATCTCTATTCAACGCTTAAATATAGCTTTAAGTGTACTTGAGTCCTTAAAACTTCAGGTACCTACATCGTTGTTTTACCATTCTGCCCTTACAGAATATACATATTTTTTTTCATCTGTAGCCAAGAAATATCTCTGTGTCGTATACACATTAACTATCTTTATAAGACTACCTACTATCAAAGAGATACAGTATGAATTCTTTAAAATTGATATTTTGGTGCATCTTTCCATCTTGTGCCGTAAGATATTCTGATCGCAAAGTTAAGGGATAAGTAACATAGTTATATTTTGACTGTGCCATAATAATCTTCAAAGAACTGGGGGTTTTTTATTCCTACCTAAAGCAGTTCCAATCAAACGCTTTCTTAATTACTGTTCCACATACATTTCCAGCACCTCAGAATGCTGCTTACAAGCTAATTCAGAGTGACAAAACAAAAAAAACTTTGAAAATTAAGCATCCTCACCACTGCCCTCACTATTTTTAAAGAAGTACCCCTTCCCACCGTATATATAAATGGAAGCCTGAAGACCATAAGCAGAACACATCTTTAAATAAATCATTCCCCAGACAAGTCATTTTTGGTACACAGTCAGGGAAGGGCAAGATAATTAGCTATTTATTTGTTCAAGAACAAAGCAGATAATCCCATTGCCTGACATTCAGTGCTTCACATGAAATATGACCATTTCACACTCTTGGAACATGTGGCCAGGTTATTCCTAGCACATAATTTGGCCTGTCTTTACTTGCCAGATTTCCCATTGCCAGGGGGCATAGGAGTCTGACCTCCCAACATTTGACACGCTGCAATAATTTACATTCTCCCATACACATAGGCAAAATCAAACAATCCGGCTGAATGGCCACCTTTTAAATTCAGGAGCTTTCATTCCAAAAATACAAAACACATATGCAGTGAAGTTATTTATTTCTTAAATCACCATTGTTCACAGCAGCATCTGAGTGCCACTGTGAACAAGAAAAAGTCATTGCTTTGCAGAGGTTAGTATAAGAGCTTAAGGTAAATTAAGATGTGAACAGGTTCTCCACTTCCAAGTTGCACTGAGAAAAAAATCAGCCTATTTTACAAAGAGGAATACTATGCTGAATTCAAACTTGAAGTTGCACAAGCAGACAGAGTAACCCATACCTCCATAGCTACATGAATATCCAGCTTGCTCTCTAAATTAGGGGGTGTTGCTGCAGAGCTGAGGAATGCCCTGGAGTTAAGAAGACCACATCTAACCAACTGTTACGTTTTGCTAGGTTCACTGTTGTCACAGTATCACACAAACTGTTTCAGTTTCTCCTGCCTTTATATATGCAGTACAGCCATGTATAACTTCTTCAAAATTACTCTTTAAGGCTAATGATTGTTAATAACTCAGTGAAAGAAAAGTAACCAATGAAGAGATGATGAATTTCAAATAAATACACCGATAGTATGCAATGACTCTCATTAAGTCCACATAATGAAGCTCTGTATATTCAAATGACTCTTGAAACATTAATTTAAGAATTTGCTTGACAATACTTTTGCTTCATAAATACTTTTTTTCTAAAATAGCTATTTTACTGTTCAAGATCTACCAGCATTTTGTGATAGACAACACAGAACGTACTATTGCCTGTAGGTCTGATTTTCTCTTGAGAAGACACAAAACAGTCATCTGAAAAACAGAGCTATAGCTGAAAACAGAACTAAATCAGCACTCAGAATAACTTATCCCAGTGGTGTTTATTGTCTTTTTCAAAAGCTAGTATTGATACCATTAGCAAGTCACTTACCATATTTATTGATGAAACAGGACCAATGCTGTTGACATAAATGTCAACATCAATAACTGTTGGTTTTACTGTGGAGAAAAAAAAAATAATATTATTTTGAAGAAAATATAAGTAATGACTTTAAATATTTTCTCCCCAAATAACTGTAAGGTCTACTCTTCAGGTAGGACCACTGAGAAATATGGATTATGTACTTTTCAGGAAGACAACGTTCTTTTCCTCCTACCCAATAAAAACTGCTGTAAATTACAGCCTGTACAACTTCATCATTACGATCCCCGTTTATCTGAGCAGCAATTTGTTAACAGAACTTTCAGTGCTAAGCACAGTGGCTCAAAGTCAAAATCTGAGATGACTGACATGAAACTATTCATCATATCACTTTTTCCCACTTCCTCAACACGTAGGTCCTTTAGAATGTTTGTCCCACGTCAAAAAATCCTTCAAGATTTTCTCACCTCATCAGCCCTGAAATCATCCTAACTTAAGAGTAAAATCACTACGAAATCCATTCAGCTAAACCTCAGCAACTCTTCTCCTATCAGTTTTGACTTACTCCCTTCAGCCCACATTGTCTTTGCACTCATTCATCCAAAGGTTTCTGAATTTGATTTGGTTTAGTCAATAGAAGTTTCTCACACGGTCTTCCACATTTTCAGACTTCCAGGATTTAACAGGCCAGGGTAAGCTCTGTACTCATTTCTTTAGCTGAAGCCACTAGGATTTATCTTCCTTTCAGCATTTTTGGTGTCGATGTGCAAGCTGTTCATTATTCAAATAGCTCTTACAGGTGATGTAGTCGAGCTACAAAACAATGCCACTCAATACTGAAGATCACATTGTTGGGTTTTTTCCTTACACCACCCTCCTTCCAACCCCCACAGGGTATACATTAACCTCTAAATTAAGATCTAAATTGGTATTTTACTTTCTCCAGGGTTAGCTGTCCCAAAACTAAGAATAAATTCTGTTGTAACCTGCATTGTCAGAATTAATGTTGGCCCTAGCAGACCAACAGCTTCTGTTAGACAACTCCATTTCACATAGAGACACCTTCCCCAATTTGGTCTTCAAAAGTCTCCAGAGAGCAATTCAAACCACTGAAGTTTGGGAACTGTGCTGAACTCAGGACTTTTCTGCAGCAATCCCCAAGCCCCCAGAACAAGGAAATGCAGGTATATCACCCACTCAAGCTCAGAGAGCTCTCCTCAGGGAAGCTACTGAGCAGAGTATGGAGGAATAGTTAAATACCACAGTTCTGTGGGAAGCTTATCTCGGGTGGATAACAGCTCGTTTGTCTAAAGCTTAAGAAGCCATCCGGCACAATTATGAATATAGACATTAACCTTCACATGTGAAGATGAATAATAGTTGCTGGCATGCCCTAAATTTCAGACTAACAACAAGATGCCAAGGAGTTTTAAAGTACCTGAAAAGTTGGATGGTTCTGAAAAAATAAGCTGGCTGCCTTGTCATGTAAGATTTTGGTACACGTGTATCATTAGGAAGACCAGATCTAATGTTGCAAAAGGACATTAAAGTGGTACAAATAGTAGTTAAAGATGATAACCATTCTCTCTAATTCATTATGTACCACACACTTTTTTGACTGCATACGGTCAGAACATCCAGGATTATTTAAGGTCACATTTTCAAATTCTCTGAAGTGCTGGCTTAAAAACTCATATCTTCCCTTCAGCAAAAGAAAATCTGAGCTCAGTTGAATAAGCACAACTGATTAATGCAACTCTAATTGTACCCAACTAATAACTAAATAGGAGTCTAGCAGCTTCTGGTAATGAGACTTGCCTCAAATGCAGTAATAAATGTCATTACATAGGAATTGGTAATAGCAGGGAAATACAGCTAGCTCTTTTACCAAGATAGCATACATGGAATAAAGGGCTCAGATCTTTTTAGGGCTTATGCACATATCTAGCTGGAAGTTCAACGTTAAGGAGTTCTAGGGAACATTAATGGGACTCAACTCACTGATGTAAACTGGCATGCAGTTGAATCTTGGCACGATCAGAGCCAAAGTTCAAGACCAGAACACAGTGTTTGGAATCCATTTTCATTTAATCATTGCAGTTAAGTACATATATAGATTAGGAGATGATAATTTCTCCTGAACATGCTGGGCCAAATCCTCTTGCAGTGCAAAAAAAAAATAAAAACTGAAGCACTTCTCATTAATGCTAAAGACAGTTTGGTCTTACTCACAGTAAAGCTCTAATCTGAAAACAGAAGAAAACTGAGCAGCGGCCACCTCCTATGTCAAATTAAATCAGCATCTCACCTCAGACATTCTCAGTGAAATTCAGATTACAAACAAAATAAAAATAAAAACAGGTAAGCTATCATATCACTATGACAACAACAAAACTTGAAAGTTCCTTTGAATTATTTTTTTTTTTCCTAGGCAGAGGCAGAAAATACAATTGTATAACAATTGCATGGTAAATATCTGTTCAGGTTTTGAAAGAAAAGACAGAAGAGTATAGCTCTTGTTGCACGTGGTATCTTGTGGATATAAACAGATAAAAATTGGGAAAAAACATCACATATAAATTTTAGATTTGTTATCATAGGATTTTAATTCAAAATAAAGACCATAATGATGCAAGAATTTTAAGATTACTTCTACTAAAAAACATTATCAAAAAGAAAATAACTGAGTCTTAAATTTATCATGTATTACTAGAAAGAACTCAGCCCCTACCAGTCTTCAAAATAAAATGAGTTCCATGGAAGACATAAATAGCTACATTACCAATTATTTCAAAGTCTGCTCTGTTTTTCTGCATTTTTGAACTCTCAGTTCATGGGCTGACTTAAGCCATGCATAGAGTTGCACTAAGAAAGCCCTCGAAGTCTTGTTGACTAAACAACGAAAGCACTAATACCTCACTAAAAGTTGGTAATAAGACAATAAATGGAAACTCGGCTCCAGCACTGCTTAGATAACAGCATCAGCCCAAAATAGTTCTGAAGAACTGTCAGAAACTTAGAAAAATTACTGGCAGAACCGTGTGTATATCATACACAGGAGAGCAATTACAGGTTGTCAACAAACGTACCAATCCTCTTAAAGTTCTTTGAAAGATTCTTTAATGTACAGTAGTTAGCTTTCCCTAAAAGACAATGTAAGCACATCCAAGTAACTGCAGTGTTATGCTGCTACACCATGCTATCTAAGGTTAACCAACTGCATATTGCAATCATTTGATCTTCAAATGTGCTGGTTTTAACTGAGGAGGGGATTTATCAAGCCAATCAAAATACCTGGAAACAAAACGCAGGAAATGCCAATTTTTAGCTAACAGTCCCCATCTGATCCACATCAGAGAGTGTTTATTTTCCAGTCTGCCTTGTGACTATCCCTTGTGACCATGATAAGAGGAAATGGCCTCAAGTTGCACCAGGGGAGGTTTAGATTAGATATTAGGAAAGATGTTTTTACTGAAAGAGTGGGGAGGCATTGGAACAGGCTGCCCAGGGAAGTGGTGGAGTCACCATCCCTGGAGGTGTTCAAAAAACGTGTAGACGTGGCACTTCAGGATATATTTTAGTGGTCACGGTAATGCTGGGTTGCCGTTTGGAATAGATGGTCTTAGAGGTCTTTCCCAACCTTAATGATTCTATGATTGCAAAGACACATCCAAGTGAAATCAATCTACACACTTTTAGACAGTTCAAAAGACACCTAGTCGTGAGTTCAACACTGCCTGCAAAGCTCCTTTAAAAAGCCAGGTGAACACTTACCCAGCGACTGTAAAGCTTGGTCAGGTGTGTCTGAACAACCAAACACAGAAACAGCTAAAATAATGCCCTGATTACAAATACCCACGCAGGCCAACTATGGGATTTGTGTAGTCCTGCTTTATAGATTTATGCTGGTGAAATAAAGAGTACCTGATCTTGATTCCCATTAAAATTTATGAAGACTTTACTCTTGGACACATGCAAGCTTATCATGTCTGTAAAATAACTTGACATAAATCAGGAGAATTTTTAAAGACTTTTGAGAAAATGAATAAAGGGATTGTTATACCATTTCACAAGTCACATAGAGAAAAAAACCTGCAATAAGATCCTGACATTTTATTATGCTTATTTAGTACATCAAATTATCCTGTCCTTTTAAAATATCTCTTAATTTTTGATAGATCCCTGCTATTCAGAAGTGACACTTATTTCATGAATGAAACCATTTTGTTTGCTTCCTACAGAGAGCTTCCTCCACATTTGAAGTCTGTCTAAATAGCATTTATGTTCCTGCGCAAATCATAAATATTTAGAATTATGTTTTAAAGTTTAATGTTTAGAAATATTTTATTGGTAGTTCATTTAAACATGAGCAGAACTATTTGATTTCTCATAAATTTTAAAATAAAATTAAAATTTATTTTTGTGAAGAGTTATCCTTTCTTACACTGTTCAGGCAACGCCTAGGTCTAAATTATTCTTGTTTTACCCAAAACAGTGGCGGTAAAAATGTTATGGATAAATATTCACATATTTATAGAAGCAAAGCTATTACCACTAGATTTTCAGAAGGTATGCAACCACATAACAAACATAATATGAACTCTGTTCCAGAAATACACAGACACTTAAATTCTGGCTAGAGTTCCACAAGACTTCTGAATGCAGAAGACTAAAAATTTTGGCTCTACAGTAATGAGATATTTTTTGAAATTACTCTATAATGATATTTTACAGTATCTCATTAGCACATAAATTGCTATTTTTAAATTGAGATAAAGCTATAATAAATCATTACACAGTTATCAGTAACTGTAGCAGTAGCGGTTATAGTGTTAATGCTTACTTTGCATTAGTGATGATGACTATTAGTATTTTCTCACACGACCTTATAGGCTACATTAATTAACTGTTTGTTCCTGTAACACAAATGGCTATGGTAACAAGTCACTTCCAAAAAAAAATTGTGGTCACCTAAAACTTCTATACTTCAAGACAAATTACCGCATTTGAAGAAAGATATAGTAACATGAAGTGTTGAGTCCCATCCCTGGAGGTATTTAGAAGACATGCAGATGTGGTACTTGGGAACATGATTTATAGAATCATAGAACAATTCAGGTTGGAAAAGACTCTTGGGATCATCAAGTCCAACCATTGGCCCTACACTACAAGGTCACCCCTAAACCATATCACCCAACACCCCATCTAAACGACAGTTGAACACATCCAGGGATGGAGACTCAACCACCTCCCTAGGCAGTCTATTCCAGTGTCTGACCACTCTTTC
>NW_009711956.1:175082-185075 GCF_000703405.1 Apaloderma vittatum
TGTTGCAACTTGCAACCATTCCCCCTGGTTCTGTCCCTAATTACCTGTGAGAAGAGACCAGCACCAACCTCTCTACAATGTCCTTTCAAGTAATTGTAGAGCATGATGAGATCCCCCCTCAGCCTCCTCTTAGTCAAACTGAATAGACCCAGCTCCCTCAATCGCTCCTCATAAGGTCTGTTCCCAGGCCCTTCACCAGCTTTGCTGCCCTCTTCTGCACTCGCTCCAACACCTCGATATCTCTCTTATACTTAGGTGCCCAAAACTGAACACAATACTCAAGGTGTGGCCTCACCAGTGCTGAGTACAGAGGGACAATCACCTCCCTGCTTCTGGTGGTCACAAAATTTCTAATACAAGCCAGGATGCCGTTGGCCTTCTTGGCCACCTGGGCACACTGCTGGCTCATATTCAGTCGACTGTCAGTTAGAACACAGTGGTAGACTCGGCAGTGGTAGGTTTATGGCTGAACTCACTCTTGATCTTGAAGGTCTTTTCCAACCTAAATGATTCTATTCTATAATTCTAGAAAGTGATTGGTCAGGAAAAATAAAGAAGACTTGTTCTTCCTCCATAGAATAGAATGGGATTGAACAATAGACAGAGGTTAAAGCCCCCCACTTGCTAGACCCAGAAAAACTCTGACAGAACTGTCGTCCCTATATTTTAGGATCAAACCACCAAAAAGTGGTCTACAAATGAAAATCAAAAAGATAATAAAAAATTGGGTGCAGGCTTGAAATTGGGTGACAGCAATACCAGGATGAGAACACGGTCTTCTGAACAGGCTATTTTATCCACGTGCTAGGTTTTGTTGCCATTTTGTTCAGGAGTGTGAATGACAGCATGCACATAAATGGACTCCCTCAATTGACTCTAAATCACTTTTATTCTTCATATCCCACCATCATCACTCAGCTTTCAGCACTTTTATCTTTCGTTTACCTTTCCCTAATGCACAAGCTGTAATTTTACCAGTATTATGCTGTTTGGGAATGAGAACTGTAGATTTAGTTGTTAGGCTGGCTTTACAATCAATCCTTGAAGTTTCCAGTTCTGTCGTACTTATACTCATAGGAGGGAGGAATTACTATATGATCTCATAAGACCAAACAATAATAGACTTTGCAGAAACAAATTCTATCAAGCTAGGAACCAAGGTCTAGATGAACAATAGCAGTCATAAGAAAATCATACAATTGCAAAAGAGAGCAACAGTATTTTAAAATAATATGTGCAGAAAATTTTTCTTGTTTAAAGACAACAGAACAATTTATTAGTTTATGCCCCAACTTCGGCATTTTAAGTATAGCACTGTGCATCTGCCCAATTTACAAATATTTGCTCAGAACTCTTTTAAATAAAAAAAAAACAACAACAACAAACAATTCTACAATTCTACACTTGCAAGAGCCAGCATAGTATAGGTTAAGTGCAGAAGGAAGTAAAGAAGGAAGAGACTTTCTTATACAATTAATATCTCAGACTTATCCTGACTCTTACCTAACGTTCAGTTCATGGCATCTCAAAAGTCTGTATGCTACACTCCCAACCTCCTCTCAGATTTCTTAGGAGAAATTATGGAAAAGAAAATAAAAGAAGAGCTAGCAGCTGCTACATATAGTTTTGGGTCTGACAGTTTAGATGAAGAGTTTGGCAAACATCAACTGTCAACCAAACCTTCCTACCTACAATGCCACTCAAGAAAAACAATCTGAGTTTGCATCAAGCCATTTCAGCAAGTAATCACTGTCAGGAAATAAAACTCTAAATAAGAGTTATCTATTTAAATTAATTACTTACATTCACAAAGAGAAGGTTTTATTGTAAGGAACCTGGCTGTAAAGTATCTGTGAAAAGATTTCTTTCTCCAACACAAAACCAGTACAACTTTTTCAGTCCAACAGACTATATCCAAGACATATGTATTGCAAAGATACAAGTGATTCATTAGAAATGAGACAAAAGAGCAGTTTTATCTGCAAAGAATGTATTAGTCGGGTTTAATTATGAAATTAGTTACAGGAAAAAAGTGAATATTTAAATATTTCTATATATTGAAGTACGGTAAGCTTCAAAATTAAGATTTGTTTTCTAGTATCTGAGTTAAATAAGATGTTCTAAAAAATGAAACAGAAAAGAAAAAATAATCAAACCTGATAAATAATTGAAAAAATAAAATAACCTTTCTTTTTTTAAGCAGAAACATTAAATTGGAGGGCTTCAAGGTCACTGCATTGGGCTAAAATTTCTCTACGTATTCTCTTATAATGACACATTAAGGGCTTTACCTGAGAGAAGCATGAGTAAAAAGTAGGGTGTTTCCCCTGACAGTTGAATAGCTGTGAACCAAACCAGGTCAGAAATCAAAGTCAGAAATTCCCTTTTACTCAGCTCCATGGTTAAGTTATTAGAAAAGCAGAACTTAAGCATCAAAAAAACTGTCAACAGCCTATCCTCATCAGAAATGTTGCAATGGTCAATTTTGAACACCATACTGGCACCAGGCCAAGATTAGGTGCAGCCAACCTATTTATTTCTGTTACATTTCAAAACTCAGTTATGGATCACAGTTAGCAAAATCTAAATCTGCGACTTTGGAGTGCCCATAGAGTAGTTTACCTCTCACATATTAGCCTTGCCATTAGTATTCTAGAAATGCCCATGGCAAAGTCTGCAGAAGAAAGCATCAATTCGTGAAGATGCTAGAGAAACAGAAATCCTGAAGACAATTGAGAAATCCCTTCTACTCTCCCATCTAGAGCAAAAGATGTTCTCCATTGTATTGAACGGCAAACCTTGCCTCAAGAGCACTCCTCTCCTTGCATAGGTGTGCTTACACACAACGCATGGCAGGTGACTGGCACTGAAATACTATCTTCAAAATGGACAGTTAATGGAATTCCACTTTGGTGGCTGAATCAGAACAAATGTTTTCTGAAATAAAGACAATCCACTACAATAAAGGCAATCAATTACAACCACTAAAACATTTCTGATTTTTTTTCTTATCTTTTTCAGCTCCTGAGCTTTCACTATATTCAGCACTGTTTCCTAGCTGAGTCTTAGCCACAGCATCCTCGTTCTCACCAATGGGTTATTCAAGTTCCTTCTTCTATATAAATTAGACTGATTTCCACAATCTTCTGCAGTACCCAATACCACAGAAGTTAGAGCTGGGACTACAGGCTTCCCCTCCCAAGTGCTGCTGTAACACAGAAGTTTCTCCCTCTCTCCTTCTCATTGTACCTTTACAAGCTGGTTAGCTCTTCAGGTGCAACCGTCTACAATCAACCCCTAAGTGACAGCTGACTCTCTCACTAGTTCCTGTTATAGGAATATCTGACACTGTCTCTCACAAGCTAGCACAAAGGGGAAAAAAAGAAAAAAAATAGACTTACAGCAGAAAGTAGTAATTTGACCTTGCATGACAGTTTATAGGTTTCCCTGCACTATGATCTGGGAAACACTTTGATCTGTGAGGCAATAAGCAACCCTCTGTCACCACATACAGGGAAACCTCGCTGGAGCTGATTTAAAGAGTATCAGGTGCGGCAATCCGCAGCCAGCAAAAATAACTTGACAGCCACAGTGGTAATAGCCTGTGGTACACTTAGGGTTCGTTTCTGAGTGGCTTGTTAGGAAGGCAGATCAGACAGAAGACAGGGTGTGATATAGGTTCAGAACTCAAGGTTTTCATTAGAATTGTGCTTGAAAATGCACATGTCCTTTAAAAAGCAACAGAATAAAAGTTGTGCCCGCTTACCCAACAGATCTGCTCCTTGCATACACTGAGAAACTGCCTAAATTAGTTACAGAGAGAAATTTTAACTGCTTAAAAAGAGAACTGCTGTTAAAGCCTGCCAAGGCAGTACAGTAAAGCACATCAGACAGAACTTAGTCTTCTCTGTTTGCTGACACAAAAGAGCCCATCTATTTCTACCAGCTACACTTGTACAAACCCACTCGAGGTACTGAGCGTTGCACAGCTGTTTGTCAGACTGCTCTCATCTTCAGAAATTTGCTTAATTGTTGTAAAGGTACTTGAGAAGCAAATGAAAACAGCTGGACTCTCAAGACAGCTAGAACCACCAGAAACAGAAGGTACATAGGCAATTTAGGAAATGTATATATGCATATACACACCCATATATATGTGCATATACACTTTCATACTTCAAAGTAAACTCGTTTGGGCTTATAAATACACAATAAATACAGGGGACCACTAGAGGCTGTGTAAATATCTAGAGGATCCAAAAGGAATCTCATTAGTGCAGTATAATCAAAAAGGAGGGACAAGCAAGCACCTCAGAACACAGGCTGACCAAATTTTCTTCAACATGTGCAATTCGTAGCCTTCCCTAACAGAGTGATACATTTGAGAAACAGAGGATGCAAACATGCAATACAAATTGTTCTGCTCTTTCAATGAGTAGTATCAGTAAAATAAGTAATACTCATGCTTGTCTATCTCTCCCATAATGCTCGTCTCAAGTCTCATCTGATGTCCACTTGATTTTTTTTTTATAAAATAAGAAGGCAGACAGCTTAGAAACCAAGTGCTAGAAAGTATAAGAAAATAAAGGAATACGATAAGCTACCATATTTATACAAGACTTCTATTGCATTAAAAATGGAATTCTGTCTTTTCAGCTCTGGCTGACAATTACAAGAAGCATCAGTTAAAAGAACATCTGTCAGTTAAATAACTCCAAAGCACAGAAGTTCTGTTTTGTAACTTTCTACTCCTTGATTAGGGTTTTTTATCTTCTTTTGTCTTAATTTCTAATGCTATGATCACAATCCACTTCCACCTTCCCTGAGTATTTTGAGTATGGTAAAGTGTAGTCCCTCCCAGTTGGCTTTTCTCTTATCAGCATTATTTTTCTCTAGCCTCCAAAAGAGAAATTGACTCAAAGTACTTAACTTTCCCTAGCAGAGTAAAATAATCACAAAGATAACTGATACAGCCTGAAGTACATAGGAAATAACTACTATTTTTTTTCCTATGATTTCTTAGGCATTTAAAACCACAAAGATAACTGATACAGCCTGAAGTACAGAGGAAATAACTACTATTTTTTTCCTATGATTTCTTAGGCATTTAAAAAAAAACCACTAAACCTGAAATTTATCACTTTCCTGACACCACTTTTTCACATTAGGAACACCATGGGGAAAGGTAGTGGACAGCAGTTCTGTCTGTTTGTATCTAACAAGTGTGTGTAACTCCTTATTTTAGTCCTGTTGTGTTCTGGGGAAGGTATTTCAGGAGCTGGAGAAAAGGCCAGGTAATCACAGGAAAGCTTAAGAGCACCTGGTCAGGCTGCAGGGTGTGTTTTATAATATGAAATTAGAGTGCTGAGGTAACCAACTGCTTGTTAGAGATGCTTGGGGAAGAGTTTTGTTTTCTAAAAATTACTGTTGAATTATTTCTTTCTTTCAATTTAGCAGGTTGAGATAAAGAGGGAAGCTTGGAGTTTAGCTCAGCTTACAAACTAATTTTAACATTACTATAGCCTTGTCATCACTGAAAGTTTTACCCTCATTAGTTATTTCTTCTTAATGAACAAGAGGAGAAAAGATCTTTTCTCTGAGGTAAGCAAACCAGCTCACTACCAAAAGGTAACACTTAAGACTTACTACTCTTCATGCTCCAAATTAGTACTACAGCTCTGAGCCTGGTCTAGGGATGATCTTTTTTCCTCCTGCTACTAATGGGACATTTCAGAAACCTATCTCATACCAACCTTTTTGATGGGTAGGGTGACTTTCACAAAGAAAGAAAAAGATAGTGCATTGTCTTCCACATGAGAAGTTCACTTAGGGAATGTGATTGGCAGAATTTGAAACTTTAACTTTGAAAGAATATAACGTTACAAGCTTCGTGTTTAAGGCAACCTATATTCCATATGAAGATAAGCACAAAACAATGTAGAGTAATAAAGATAGATTTTATTTTCCAGGATTTTGCTTTGGACTAAGCTGTCCACTAAGGAAGATGAGGGGGAATATTTCATTTAAGTAAAATGACTTTGAAGGAAATATGTTCCGTTATGTGGTATTTAATTTACTTGTGGTTTGCTTCATTGTTGTTTGTTTTCTTTTTAATGGAATTTAAATTTTAAAACAGTTAATCAAAAATAGAGCAATGACAAAAAAAGATTTATTAATAGATCCTAAATAAGACATCTTTTTTCTAGCTGTAATTATCCTCATTATACTTTGTGCCCTATTGCTTTCCCCATTATCACTGTTCTCATTTTATTAATAAAGAGGAAGTAAAATTTCAGAGCCAGAACTTAGTCTTACTAAATATCAGGATAGGGGGAGGAAATATCAATGACCGGGACAGAAAAAAACATTCTTGCAAAGTAGTAAGCCTTACTGCACTTAGAAATTGTAGCATACCCATAGAACAGGTCCTCGCTTCAAAGGTCTTTGAAAGAAACTTGAGTACCTGCCTGTGGAAGAGATTTTAAGACCTTCATAGCTCAGAATGGGTTTACTTGTTGCCTAGGACGAGTGGCTTTTATATCATGCAACAAACCCACAATTCTCAGCCATATAACTGTAGCTGGTAAAAAGTAAGTGGAAAGATGCTTTGTGTCTGTGAGACACTTTTCTTTTTGATCTAATCAGTACCTCGGTATAAGCTGTTCAGTGTGAAGTTCTTTCTTTTTTTTTTTTTATTATTTTTCCAAAAGGTATGCATGCTCTGTAGTATAATGGAATACTGCTAGATGTCACCACTAAAATGAAAATCTTCATAGGCTGCGATATTTATGGAGACAAGAACTCTGCCAAGTGTGTGGCCACAGGGGATGCAGTCAGACATTCCCCTGCTGGTAGAACGTTGCTTTGTTTCCAAAAACCAAAGGCCTCTTTTAGATAGACAGGACCTGTTAAGGTGTTACATTGCTGATAGCCTTCACAGGGTAGCTATTTTGATAACTTGGGTTCGTCTCTTTCAAAATCCTGGCTTGAACCTTGCAGGTGATGCCTGTACTGCTGAGCATAGATTGAGCATGCGATCTGACTGACAGTCATTTACATGAAAGTTTAGGCCAAGTATAGTCCAGGATAAGATAAAAAGAAGTAAAAGTGTAAGTCCTGGCCTTGCATCTTAGCATTGATCTACATGCTCCTTACAGTGGTTTAGCTGGGCTGGGCTAAAAGAAGAGTGATTGAGTTATCTCTTTACTGATGGCTATACTTCTGACCTGGAGGTGACATGATTACTGAAGAACTCAAGAACTCAGTGCCCATCATATGGCAAGTGGGCACTCAGAATATTCCTGTACAATGCCAGATAGTACCTGGACATACCTGAGCTAGCCAAAACATCAGCTGCCCTGGGAAGGCTGCAAGACCACAGAAAAGCCTCTGCCTGGGCTGGATGCACTTCAATACCTTCTATCTGCCACAGTTGTAGCCAGTAGGTCAAAAGAGGTGATTCTCATCCTCTATCTGGCTCTTGTGAGACTCCACCTGCAGTAATGTGTCCAGCTCGGGGGCTCCCAACATAAGAAGGACATGAACTTGCTCAAGCAGGTCCAGAAGAGGGCCAAAAAGATGATTAGGGGGCTGGAGCACTTTCCCTATGAGGACAGGCTGAGAGAGTTCAGGTTGTTCAGCCTGGGGAAGAGGAAGTTCTGGGGAGACCTTATAGAGGCCTTCCAGGGCTTAAAGAGGGTCTACGGGAAAGATGGGGAAGGACTCTTTATCAGGAAGTGTGCTGATAGGACAAGGGGTAATGGGTTAAAACTGAAAGACGACTGATTTTGATTATATATCACAAAGAAGTTCTTCACTACAAGGATGATGAGACACTGGAACAGGTTGCCCAGAGAAGCTGTGGCTGCTCCCTCCCTGGAAGTGTTCAAGGCCAGGCTGGATGGGGCTTGGAGCAACTGGCTCTGGTGGGAGGTGTCCCTGCCCATGGCAGGGGCTTGGAACTAGGTGATCTTCAAGGTCCCTTCCAACCCAAACCATTCTGTGACTCTATGACTCTCCCCATGGCTTTTGGCTTGTGAAGGTTGTTCCCAAGTGATCTAAAAATTGCAGTCCTTACCCTTGAAAGCACAAAGAAGTCAGTATTTTCCTAGGCTTTTTCTGACTGCATTCAGAAACATCATTTCTACAGGAGCACTGCTAAAGCTATCCACTCTTAGAAATAGTGGCTTTGCAATAAAGGATTGGAAAACTGAGTGAAGAACAATGTGGCATGAAATGGTGAGTGTCCCTTGCCATGTGGGACAGCTGATTTGCTTACAGGCCCTAAGGAGTAGCTCACTGCATGTTAATCCTGATTTAACCCTCAGTATCTTTTATTGGCTGCACTTCTGCTTAATTCTGACAAATACTTGTCTCTCTTCTTCCATTGGTTCATTCCACACTTTCTGTAAATTTCAAAACATGCACTTTCTTAATGTGTGCTTTGTTACCTGGTCCACTACTTCTTTCCTAGTGCTTTAACTGATTTGTATTAATACAAACAATATGTATTAATATTTGGACCTTCAGGGCAGGAACACAGTTCAGTTGCCAGGACAAGTCAACCATCACGTTTGGAGGATAACCTCCTCCCAGATGGAAAAGAAGATGTGTTTGTGTGTGAGGCACCTGCCAGAAATTCAGGGAAGCTGGACATAGTGCCTGATTCTCTAATATTCCCCTCATGTTCTGCTTGACAAATGCAGCACTTCCTCAGATTCCAAAGGGCAATGTTATTTATCTGCATCAAAGGTAAGAGAGGGGGGAAGAGGGACCTGGGAAGAAAGCAGAGGTAAACCAACTTCTCGAGCATCTGAACAACACTCAGATCAAGCTCGGAAATAGCCAGATTCCTATCAAAGAGAAAAATGGCCCAGGACTGACACCCTTGGTAGAAATAGATGGACGTAGCTGAGAACTGTAAAATCTGTTTGGTACGATATATGAGGAGCTGTGTAATTTAACTCCTTTCCCTGAACCAGGATTTATGAATTTATTGAAGACAAAAGGAATTATTTTAGTAACAATGATTTTCCAGTGCTGTAAGCTATGTCTGGCTTCTACTGATTTTAGGATAACTGACATGGGGACTTGCAATGATTACTTTGCTTCACATTGTTATAACATAGTTTACTCTGCCTGAAATCAGTAATCTCAGGACACAGTGTACAAAGTAGAACAAAAAATTTGTCTGAGAAATTCTTCCAGATGTTGAAATGGGTGGGGATCAGCATTAAAGCACTTCTCCATCAGATACTGAAGATCAGCTAAATCCAGTATGACAAAGTACAGAGAGAGATAAATGTCACTGTGTGTTAAAAACAGACACATCTATCAAACGAGATCTTTGTAAATACTACAGAAAATCAAAGTAATAGCTATGGAAAAAACCCAAAACACATTCATACCACAGCACAGTGCTGCTTTTTTTTTCTGTAACTGTTGTATTTATACGTAGCTAAGAGACACCAATAATTGTAATGGTGAATACATACAGATCGCTTTGACTTCCCTTGAAACTGGCCCAAAGGGGCCATCCAGAAACTACATTAATACACATGCCACCTGCAAATTGTAGTTTCACTTAGAACCAGCAGTGGGAATTCTCCCTCTAATCTCTGCAAAAATATTTAGGAAAAGTAAATTATATTACGTGGTTGCTTTGAGCATCCCCTATTCCCAGTTCTTTCTGAAGTATTTGCAAGGTGCAGTAAGTGTAAATGACAAATTGCCTCTGATCTCTGCCATACAAACTTGCTGTGAACAGACTGAGCAGCAGTTGTGCTACAGCCATTCTGACCTAAGGATGCAAACAAGGCAAACAGAGCATAACCACAAAAGGTAAAACAATACTGATTTGAAAGACACAACCTCATTATATAAATTTAAAAAAAAAAAAGGAAAGAAAAGGAAAGAAAAGGAAAGGAAAGGAAAGGAAAGGAAAGGAAAGGAAAGGAAAGGAAAGGAAAGGAAAGGAAAGGAAAGGAAAGGAAA
>NW_009711956.1:185292-188670 GCF_000703405.1 Apaloderma vittatum
AGAGTGGAGGAGAGGGGAGGAGAGGGGAGGAGAGGGGAGGAGAGGGGAGAGGGGAGAGGAACTCAAAATGGTTATATCCAGATACTAGCTCTTATCTAAACTTTATATTTACATGTAGTAATACTGCCCACAAGACACTTCTATCATTCTGTCAGTTTGCCTTTGCAGATAAGATGTCTGATGGCTTGTGGAAGAAAATCTCTAGGGTTGCCCAATGCACAGGCAAATCCAAGTGCTTTCTTCTCAGCATCGAGTCACATAACTTTCATGATGACATTTTTGAGGACAGTAGATGCACGTTCTTCTCCTGCTGTGTCCTACTTTTTGTTTTTAATATAATGGAGGTTTGAGAGCTTCTCAGAGCATGAGTTTTTCATATGCATGGATTGGATGATGAGAGAATCATCATTCCTAACTCTGTCAAAGATCTGCTCAACACTTCCGAGCTAGCCCTTCCATATCTCTACACAACCTCTGTACAAGCAAACCAGAGTTCAATGCCCTAAGTTACCACTACATCTTCCTGGGATAATTACCATTTCTTTAAACACTGACTTGCAAATGAACTTCAGCCAAAAAAACTTAGTCTCCACTTTCCCAGACATTTGTGCATGCTAATCAAACCATAACATCTTTTCTGCACCCATGGTTCTTCCCCTCACTTGTGTAGAAAGGAGTACTTACTTCCAATATCTGGTCGTAGCTTTTTGTCATACTCTCTCAAGAGCTTGTTTAGTATGAGAGTCACATCTGTGTCTTGTGTTTTTGGAGCTAAAACCCATTTTTGGTTAGGTGTTCCATCTTCGTATTCATCCTCTTCAACCTTTCTAGAACTGCAATAACAAATCAAACAAATAAATGTTATTTTATGTAACTAAAATCTGAATCTACTTTCTGAGTAAATTGCCACACTTATCTGAAGAAATTTTAGATATCTCCCTTGGCTTTGCATCTACCCAACCTCAGGCTGTTTTTGCAACAGGATGTTCACATTAGCTGTTGTTGAGTATCTGTGGATGGATCACGATTGAGAGTTGTAGAAACCGTCTTCTGACAGTTTCTCAAAAAAATTATACTCTGGGAATTAACACAGCTATGAGAGTAGTATTTTAACCAACCTATCCCAACCAGTTAGTTTACAATACACTCTTATGAAGAGTGAACATCTGCACTATTATTTTATTAATACATCAAGACAACTGATTCATCTCTTGCACAAAGGCTAATAAGAGTATTAAAAATTCAGATCTTTTAATACTTCCTGATCATTTTATCCTATTAATAAATTATTATATTCTCAGTGCCTGAGTTTCAGAGTTTAATGTATTACAAGGCTTAGAATTAAGGGCTCGCTCCTGGAATTTAAGATGGATTATCACAAGCACACAAATACATTGCACAAATCAATCTGAATTTCCCTGCAGTTTTAATGACATTTTTTTAAAAAAAATCAACAAAATAGTACTACACCAAGGGCTCTGACTTTTTTCCTTCATAGGTGGATTACTTTTATTTTAAGAGTATGCTAATAAAAATGTGGTGAAACTACAGCTTGCCCAGAAATCACAGCTAGAACTATTTTCACAGAAGACTAACTTCATTTGTGCGGCTTTCTGTGCATGAACAGTACAATGTTGATTTGAAGATGTACCTTTTGGTATCTTAGAAACCAAATCTGTTTGATGTCTCTCACTGGAGAAAATCCATGACAGTTAAACTGAGCTGAAGTTATCAGGCAAAAAGATAACCCCAGTGATGGAACCTACAGCAGTAATCACGTGTTGCTTCAACCTGTAGTTGCCCTAGTGATACAAGATCATTTTGCAACCTTTTTATTCAAATACCAATAACTTTGCAAGGTGCAGAGCAATGGAGAATCAGGGCACAAGCCTTCTTTATTCACGGAATGTGCTACACACACCAGAGCAACCTCCTTTCTCTCTCTCTCTCTCCATAGTGACACTAGTGTCTTTTAAAATACCTCAGATGTCCAGACGACTTGATGGACGCTCTATAGTAACAGAGGAAAAAAAATGAATGCAAGTTTAAAAATTTAATCATAGAGTATCATCAACCCTCAACATTGCTTGTAGAACATCATTTGAGCATTTAATGAAACTTTTAACCGAAACTGCTCTACAGCCAATATGCCCCTAAGGATTAGCCATGAATCACTGAACATGACCTCACAAATTGAAAGTGCTCTAGGTACAATTTCTATACAAAAATGATTTTGAAACCTAGCCCCTTAGGATTTTCTACAGAGAGAGCTCATATAACCAAGTTGCAAAAGTAGAGGACACTTAGGAGAAATTTTGAATAAATGACCATCCCTTCTCTGTTAGTGTGCTGTATTTTTAAAAAACATATTTTTCGTCTAATTCACATAATGAGCACAGAAAAACTCCAAGAGGATTTTTTCATTGGCTTTTTTTATATCACTCAGATTCATGACAAGCCCTATGTTTTCATATTGCAGTTGTAGGACTATTCACAAAGGAAGCACCATCTCCCAACATACATGTTTGATATTTCAGAGCTGAAACTGTGCTGGTGCTGAATTGCCGACACAAAAGGAGCACAAATCATGTATTTTTCTGCTGCATCCACCACAACTTTATGGGAGGCATTCAGACTGCACATGGAAATAAGAACTGAGTTCAGGTAGGATCATGATTCCCATTTCAGGAACCAGTCACTTCTTTAAAGGCAGTCACTAACAAGAGCCTAAGTACGGGCAAACCTTTTAAAATGCCTCACTCTAGCAGCTTGCTCCCTAGAAAGTGTCTCCAAACCATATAAATTCCTATCTACCTTCTAGATTAAGATCATGGGTGGGAGAGTTTTCACAGTGAATCAGACTAATACACTAGACACATTTTTCCAGTGCACTTTTTCTTTGCCTTAAAGGGTTTACTTCAATTCCCTTGCTTGCCTCTACCACAATTAAGCTCCTTGAAGGCGCTTCAGGTTGCATTTTCACCTGTAGCCTCACTGGTGACTGCCAATTCCCAGCATATTACTGCTCTTCACAAAAAAAAAAAAAAAAAAAGCACGGGATGATGGCAGGCTATTCTCAAACTGGGGAGGAAGAAAGGCTGCACACCGTCCCCAAACTCTTCAGGGACCACTAGTTTTGATCCTGTGAGGGGACAGAAAGGAGGCAGTGCATAAACTGCAAAAGAGAAAAGCTGAAAAACCCTGAGGGGTTCATTGGAAGGAGTTTATCTCCTGCAACACGTGTGTCCAGGACTTGCTTTGGGGTCTAGCATGAAGCAGCCCTGAGGGTATTTGGGAGAAAGATGTCATTGGGGTATGGGACAGGCTGATGAGAAAGAGAACTTGGCAAATAAAATGGGAAGGGAAGGGAAGGGAAGG
>NW_009711957.1:0-11748 GCF_000703405.1 Apaloderma vittatum
TCCAACCTAGGCCGTTCTATGATTCTATGAAAATATTTTTATATTTTACAACAACATACAACCTAAACCAGTGCACTAAAAAGCTCCCCCCTAGTGTATGACAGATAGCAAAATAGGCAGGTTTAGAACTGCAAGTATGAAGTAGGTGCAAATCACAATATGGACACCACTAGTTTACAATAATCATTTTGTTTACAATAATCATTTTGTCTAACTTGGCAAACCATACCACAGACTAAAGGTTAATTTAAGCGGAAGATAAAATTGCCGAGTCTGTCTGTATTACCTATGTCAAACACTTGAGCAAGATTCAATTAAATTGATATAAGACAGTACAAACATTCTTGTGTAAAAAGATCAGGCATATCCATTTGTGTATTTTTGCAATTAACTGAGTGGCAGATGCTGGCAGGAGCTCAGCACTTCCACTGCCTTTCCCCTCTGCAGGTAGCTCAAGGTCCCTGTTCGGGCTTTGAGTGGGCCAAAGGCAAACTGACTTGGGTGATGACTTCAGGTGTGTGACTCCAAGTGCTCTTGTCTCACCCCTCCTCTGCCCATGGCTGATTACCCAACACAGGAAAGCTTCCTGCTGTTGCTCAAAAAGTTTTTTAAAAGCTGTCCAGGTTTTTCACATGAAACATTCTTGACAAAATTTGAATTTTCCCTCTTAGCTCTCCTAGCCTGTTCACCTGCCAGGAAAGGGAGCCTGCTCTCCCAGATTACCCCATCGCCAAAACCCACCAGGGGTTACCTCAGTTTGCCTACTCCTCCCTTCACTCTGACAAACCATATCCAGACCAGCCCTGGCACTTCCCACCTGCCACCACTGCACCAGTGCTCAGCACTGACAGGAAGGGTTAAAGGAGGAGATTACCAACAGTGGATGAAGATCAAGCTAGGAACCTGGGGACAATTCGGCCCACAGATGTCCATGGGACCTGATGCATCCAAAGCCGTTCACAGGACTGGCTGCTCACCTTGTAAGGCTGGTGTCTCCTTGGAAAGATCTCGGAGAGCAGGGAAGGACCTCAGAAACTGGAGGAAGGAAAATCTTGCACCTGTCTTTGGAAAAAGCCAAAAGCACAACCTGAGGAACAAAAGCCAGTCAGCCTAACTTTGGTCCCTGGGACCTGTCCAGTTTAACGTCTTTATCAATGACACCATGAATGCACTTCACAGATGACACCAAACTGGAGGGACCGGTTAGTACACTGGAGGGCAGATCTGCCATCCAGAGGTACCTGGGCAAGCTGGAGGAATGGGCCAGCAGGCATCTCCTGAAGGTCAACAAGGACAAATGCCACATCCTGCACTTGGGAAGGAAGAGTCCCCTGCAGTGACACAACTGGGGCTGAGCTGGGCTTGAGTCAGCAGTGTGCCCTAGCAGCAACAGCAGCCAGGAGCGAAAGGGTCTGTACTAACAGGAGTACGGCCAGGAGGTCCAAGGGAGTAAACCCCTTTACTCAGATGATGAAACAAGAGAATTTCAGGCTGGATATATGGAAAAAGATTTTTCCCAGGAGGACACTCGGACAGCAGGACAGCTGCCCTGAGAGGCTGTGTCGTCTCCATCTTTTGGGGTTTCAAGGAACAACTGTATCAAGCCCTGAGCAACCTGGTCTGACCTCAGAGCTGTCCCTGCTCTGAGCAGAAGTTGGACTAGAGACCTCCTGATGTTTCTTCCAATTTCTGAATCACTCTGTGATTGCATGAGCCTGTCGTAGTGGAGTCTTGTTTACAGACTCCATAAACAAGGAGCCTGGTTTGTAGGCGGTGTCACTGAGAATAAGAAATGCAATTTTGTTTTTTTTCGCCTTCCCCATATTTAAAATATCATTAAAAATGATGGATTATTTCAGTGGGTTTTATTTACATCACCTAGATAGGTTCATACACAGGCAGATCCTTATATATAGAAACAGAGAACGTCTGTGCATTTTCCTCTGTGTATTTATCCACTAAATGCCTGTTTTATAATCCTTGGTGTTTTGCAAGGCTACAGGGTAATCTGCTTCATTCAGTAGTTACTCTTGCTGAAGAAATGCACAAGTCATAAATGCTCCACAGCTTGGTTGCTGGGTAAACAGTAGCTCATTTGTATTCAGCACCCTGCGTAAAAGTGATAAGAAGCCAAATACTCCTAGGAAACAGCACAAATGAAATACAGCACGCAGGAGGCGAGGTATTTATAGAAACAAAATATCAGCATTTTCCACACATTAACACAAAGCAATTTCAGTCTTTTCATAGGGAAAAAAGAACATCTCTGGCACTCATTTACTCATTTCCCTGCAGTCATATATTTTGGCCAAAAAGCACTGACTACATAGAAAACCTTTAGGTCACAGCAAATTAAAGATCAATGACAACCTAAAATAGACACTGTCATATTTTCACTCCTAACATGTCTTTGTAATAAAAGCATTGTTTTAGTAAGTAAATAACATGACATTTCTGCTTGAATGGGATTTCAGCATCGTGGCTGAACTCTGCCCGCAGATCCCCAGCCTGCTATGAGAGGAAGAATTATATGTGGATTTAACTGCTTGGGACCTCTGCATTGATTAGCTGGAGTCCGTTAAGCGCAAGGTGGAGGCTTGCTGATCCGAAAAGCAGCTGACCACTTCGTGCGCACGAATCAGCCGTGTCTTTGGTCAGGACGGCAAAGCTCTTTGGCCAAAAAGCTTCAGCCTCGCTCAAGGGGAGTGAGGAGAGGACTGTGACAGCTTTTCAAAGGACTCGACATCTGCTCCCCACCCGTGTCAAACCAGCTGTGTTGGCAGAGGAAGGAACAGGTAGGCCCAGGCCCCCATCACCCACCTGTGTCCGGGGCAGCTGGCACTTGGCCACCCATCAGCACCTCAAGCCACCGAGGGTGGCACCTGGGAGAGCAGTCTGCCCTCTGTCTTTGAATGAATAGGTAGGAAAAGAGAACTATTTTTAAAATGTGGGTGGCTGATTCTTAAACTGACGGTGACATTTTAAGACCCTGACTTTGTTACATGCCCTCCTTGTGTGTGTGTGTGTGTGTCTCACATAATCTTACAAGCAGCATTAAGCTTGTGCAATAACACTTAGGGACTGGAGCAAAAATACGGTTGTTTAGTCATTCCACAGTAAAATAATAGAATATATAACAATTTTTGCAGGAAGCTTACAAAAGAAGCACCTGTGCAGCTGATTCCAAGTATTATTCCCATTTGGTTAATGATGTGAGTAAAGGCTGGGAGATACCATCAACTGTACCTTCTGCTATGATCTCTAAACTTAAATCATTATTTCCTATTTGCAGATTTAGGAGCTGGAGATTTAAGGATGCATGAAAAATGTATGATAAAATCCCAGCTCAAGTGCAAATTTATCTTTTCTTGCTCTTTTATTACTGTAGTTTCCATTAGGAACATTGAGAAACAGGGGAAAATGACAAAATTTTGGAACTTTCTAATACAAAGCAAAGAAATAAAACAGTGAATAAGAGAAAACATCTGAACTAGGAAGCAGCAGAAAGACATAAGAATGCCTTTTTATGCTGCCATAGGCTGCAACTGACTCAAAAATATTACACAGAAATTATCTTATCTATTAGTAGAGAAGACATGAAATTTAAGGGCAGTAAGTAATCTTTTGTAGATCTCCATTTTAACCTTTGTTCCCTTCAATCTCTTTCAAGGTTAAATAACTGACTGAAAGTGGTTGGTACATGCCAGTAATTTACAGACAGCAAAAGGCAGGCTCAGTCACCAGCAGAGGCTGAGGGGCAGGAGCCATGTGGTGCTGTTGGTTGCACAAGGTATTTTCGACAAGGTATTTGCTTGAACCTGTTTTCTGTCTTTATCTTCACACACAGTGTGTGCAGGTAAAGCAAAGACGTTTTAAAAAAATTTTATTCCTGCAGCACAGATTTCTTGCTGAACAGGACAGCAAGTCGCAAAACTTTAAATCTGTTCCTGCCTGGCAGAGGAGTGACAATATGTACCAGCCCTAGATGTCCCTGATAAAATGGAATAAACTGGGGAAAAAAGGATGCAGTTGTAAAATGTTCAAAAACTTGATCTTAAAGCAGCTGCAAAATCAGAGAGTCTTTCTGGACAAAAATGTGGAGGCCTTGCAAGTTACTCTGCTTAGGAGAAATTGATGCAAGACTGTTTGCTACAAAATTCCTGAGCTCCGTTCCTTTGGGCATTGGAGGGATTAGGAAAACAAGACAGTTTCTGTGCTTCTAGCAAGTCTCTTCCAGACAGCATATTTCCAAACCTGCCCCTCTGAGCACCTGTCCCTCAGGATCACGCTTATTTAGGGTAGGTCTGACTTTCTGCTCAGTTCTCTGTTTTTCTCTTCCCGTGTATCTATAGTCGAGCACCAGAAAAGCTCCTCTTCCCAGGTGATTCAGTTTCTTCAGTGAATCTACGTATGGCTTGTGCCATGTCTGATGCTGATATGAAGTGACATGTGGTTCCTTCACCGATTTCTAGAACATAGCTAGATTAGTATAAAACCTATTGGAGACAAAGATGAATATTAAAGCTTGGGACATCTCTTTCAGGATTTAAGACACTTACTGAGGTCTTTAAAATTAGTGTAGACACTCCATTATGTTTTGGATCATATGCTTAACCTGATCTGGTTTCTCCAGAGCTGTAACAAGGATGTAAATTTCTCCAGTTTGTCTACCCAAATAGCATCTCTTTTCCTCATGTCAGATTTCTATTTCCTTTGCTAGGATCCTTGTCTACATTTCAATACTCATAAGTCATATTGATGCCACAGAATAATTTCTTTTACTGTGAAGTCTCTTACAGGCTCAGCAAGATCTTATCTAGAGCAATGCACACAGGTCAGAAGCTGCAGCTTAGGAGCTGTACCTTTTGGTTAAAAAAACCCACCAACAAAACCCAAATAAGGTAGGAAAGTAAGCCTGTTCTCTGTATGAGGTCTAGGTGCAGAACACTGAAACCTCAGCAGAGTATTAGACAGACCTTGAACACCACATGAGGGGGGGCAGAGACTCTTTCCTCCCACAGACAGGAGGATGTAACAGCAGCCAATTCAGGGTAGGCTGGAAGGAAAAAAATTAAAAAGGAAACCCTGATGTAAAGGTGCTAGGTTAAGTGACTGAGGCATCCCTTCTTGTGCCTTGGCCTTTCAGAGATGAATTACTATATCTGAACTCAAGCAGGCTGTATAGCTTGTGAATTGGAACATCACATGCAGAACACGGTTTTCAGCAGTGAGGCGGCCACTTATTGAACAGCTTGGTTGTTGCCTCACTCTCATGGGTCCCAAGTTCGAAAGGTTTCATGTCCAAAACTGCTCAGGACTTAAGGCTCCAAATCAGGCATACTTAAATTCAAAGGAGATGCAGAAACAGGACATTTCTTTGCCTCTGTTCCCACAAAAACCTTGAGCCACTATGTTTTCTTAGAGCACGTTAACATAGCACGGGATCAAGGCCTTCACGAAATGAAATTCCAGCCACTACTGTTAAAGTATTGTTATAAATGCCATCCTCTCTGAACAGCTTTCTGATCACCATTCATCAAGGAAATGGTAAATCTAATCTCAGTTCTGCCCTAGGCCATTCTCTAAGCCTTGAGGGAAGAGTCTCACAGGAGGGATTTAGTTCATCCTTCCAAGTGTGCCAAGGCAGGGAGAAAAAAATCACCTTCAATGTTCATTAAACTGGGAAGAAGGAACAAATGGGTCTGTGACCTGTGGCCTCACGACTCAGGAAGGAGGTGGCAGTGCTCCAAGGATGCCACTGCTCTTTGAGTGAGCGGTGTCGGTGCCCCGGCTGAGGCCCTTCCATGGCTGCTCACAGCGCTGAGTGAGGCACTCTGGTCCTTCGGACATATCCTAGAACTCAGAGTTTCTCTATTTTTAGGTCACAAAGACTTCTGTCAGCTTCCTTGCTAGCACTCAGGGAACTGTGGATGCCCTTCCAAGAGATTAGGGAGTGCAACATCACACTTTAAGGTATCCATGTTTCTGACCATTAGGAGATAAGCCTCCAGGCAGGCAGTCTCTTACCAAAAGTGTTTTGGCCTAGATATACCCTCTAGGAGGAGCCAAGAAGGAGCTGAGAGGTGTGCTCTGGTCATACTGTCCCTCAGAGGTGCCGGAGATGCCAGGTTTCCTCCTCTTAGAGGTTATGCCCTATGCCAGTCCCAGGCTTGCAGACACAACCCCAGTTAGCATATCCTTGGCATTAGGTCTATGGCTTTTTACAGACAGCACTGGAAAAAAAGAGGCTTAGCAAAGCCGTTACAAATGCAAATATGTACCCTGAGTATGACAGCTACAAAAGGAGACATGCTGACCTGCGGCGTGGAGGCTTGGCTCACGCAGTCCCTCCTTGGCCCAGCAGCCACTGGCACTTCAGGACAACGTGATCTGCAATGCTGACAGATGAACAGTGACGAGCCTGGTTCTCCCCATCGATGCAAATCTAACGTCATGACTTGCATTGGGAGAATTAGTTGGAGTAACGGGATATTGCTCTGAAGCAGATGGGCAGTGAAAACAGAAAATAACTATCAGTTCGAATTTGGAATCAATGAGCTGAAGGAACATCCTTGCTTAAGACAAAAGACTGAAGACACCAGAGTTATCCTATACCATTCGACTGACTGTTATTTACATGACCTTTTCCTTTCTTTACATTTTCCATTTTGCTTTCAAAAGCAGAATTTTTAAAAAGCTGCATTCAAGATGACTTTGAGTGAAAATGATTTATTTGTTTTGAAGCAATGGTAAGACCCATTTCCAGAAAGAATGGAAAAATACAGTCAAGATCAAAGAACTCTGAACAAAGACAAAGGTAAGCTCTTTGGGAGTGCAGCCAAAGCTCCTGGGTATGGGAATCACATTCCCAGAAGTTCCTGCTTGACAGTCAGCTACAGCCAACTGGAGCATGGGGAAAACCCAAAGAGTGACTAAAGGTCATAAAAAGATAGATTAATCTGTTGGGAATTGCATGTTTTTCAAGAATAGGCTTTGAGGAAGACAAGGCAGACAGGAGAATTTGCTTGAGGAACAAGCAGGAAGAGCCCTGTATTGAATTTGGAAATAGTTAGCACCACCTATCGGTGATCATTTTAGGTGAGAAAACCCTAGCACATTCCCAAGTACACTTAGGCCGATAAAAGAGAAAAGCCATTGCTACTATGATGTTTGTTTTCATAACGAACATTTTAAATATTTATAAAGACAGGATTTTTAGCTGCACTTCTTGTAACATAGGCTAGGTTGACTCTCAATAATAATTCCCTAAGTACTTGGAAAATACTTTGGTTTGAGCTTAACAAGACATGATTAGGCCAGCGTTGTATCTGACCTCATTTCAATTAAAATAAGAGAAAATCCACTGAAAAGCATTTCCCATGTCTCTCACACTTATTAGTATTTAAAAATACATGCAAACACTCCATATGCACTAACTAGCAGCAGAGAGATAAATATCTGTAATAAAGAACTTGGTGCCTTCTCTCCAGAGCCCGTCTAATCACTCAAAATGTATTTTACTCTGCATATTTGCCTATTATATTTGCTGACCTGTGTGACTAAAGCTTATAAATATTGTCAGTCTTGTGCTTTTCGGGAAAGGAGGTTTCAAGCAAGGCACCATCCATCATAGCATCAGTGCTCTTAGGAGCTGTTTAGAAATACGCTAGGAATTCTTGGGTTCTTTTGGGGTCTTTTTGTTGGCACTTGTCGTTGTCATAGGAATGGTTACCAATAATGAAGGTGTTCCTATAACAGCGCATGTGACTTGGACATGGATCAATACTGTTGCTGTCCTAGTAAGCCTATAATTGCAATGCACTAATTTTTCTATTCTGTGCACCCATCTTCTTTTATTTCTCTTTTTCTTTTTTTTTTTTCTAATTCGGGTTTGTCGTTTGGTGTGTTGGGGTTTTTTTCCGTGCTATATTGCTAGCCCATTAGCTAGAAACCCCCATTTGGAGGAAACAGACTTGTCTGCAGCTCAGTTAAACATTAGTGGGAAAAACCTATGCAGAGAGACTTGATTAAGGTCCATCAGGAGCTGTGGTTGTTGCCCAGGATGGTTCCAGAGCTCCAGCTTTCCCTGAAGTTCATTTGCTGGTTGTCAACAGCCGGTGGGATCAGGCTCTGCTTCTACGAGCTCGATGAACATGTAATTGGATTTGTTCAAAGGTGTTTCCTCACGGCGTTGTTTTATCTCACACCTCAGTTATCTTCCCTGCATTTAACAATTGGTTAAATAAAGGGCACAGGTAAGATAGAACAATTCTGCTGGGATCTGCCTGCGCTTGGCCTGGCCGTGTGTAGCGATCAATAACCTACTCGTGTTCCAGCCCAGAGTGCAGAGTTTATGCCTCTGTCTACCACACAATGCTTAGAACGCAAAATGACTTATTTTATGTTTGACATTTCTGAAGGCAAAAATGACTTCTTAATTTTTTTATGTTTGACATTTCTGAGCTCAGTTGTTACTTCTATTAACTATTAAAATTACGTGGATTTCACAAAAATCTTGGACAGGTATTTGTGTACTGGAAGCATTCATGTAAAATGTGAAATCATAAGGGAAATTTTGTGTAAGTATTTCAGTGTGGCTTAGGTGATGAGGATTATTTCACTAAGAGAATAGTTTAAATTAATTATTATTATTAGGATTTTTTAAAATTATCTCTTGGAAGTGACCAGTTTTATTAATTTATGCCTTTAGTTTTAGATATTTTCATGTGCCTTCTATTTATTTTACTGGTGAGACTTTGCAGTAAAATTGAAAGCAGAGCTCAGCAATGCCCTAATTTTGGACAGAAATTATAACCTCATTGGTAAACAAACCAAACCTCTGTGCATAGATGCAGTGTATGCTGCTGCACTCCCTATTTGTTAAAATTCAAGTAAGATCTACTCTGAGATAGAACCAGAAAGAGAATTAATGTTTCCAACTAACTGATAGTGCTGAAATTCTTGCTGTCAAATCTTACTTTAGACACATTGTTTTCTGGAAAGCTACAAGTAGCAGCCTAAAAAAAAGAAGAAAGTTTTATTATATGACCAGGCTAAGTTATTTGCTTAACTTTAAACAAGCTATGTTAAACTTCCCTAAAACCATAGACTTCAAAGCTAGGATTGGCCGTGTCAGGAAGCTATGTAACTATCATTGCTGAGGTACTTCAAATACTTAAGAAAAATGTCTGTTGACAGGCCTGAAACCGGCATTTTCTGGCAGTGAATTGAGAGCTATAGAAATGGGGATGGCTCAGTGTTTGCTTCCCTGCTCCTCCGCTGTACCTTTGGAAGGAAATCAGGGCTCTTTGCATTTTCTAAGCTCCTTTTATCTTAAGGCCTTTGAAATTATCAAAGGAGCTAGCTAGTCAAAACCACCAGCCCGGGAAATGGGAGCTGCTGATTTTACCCCTGTATGTGCTATAATGTGGTATTTGGTCTCATGAATCCCAAAGCAAGCATTATGCAGGCAAAAAATGTATTTTTCTTTGTTTAAGTGGAAAATGATTAAAAATGGAAGAGCTGAAGTAATCCTCACCTTAAGGGGAGTGACGCAAGGACAGGGATGGCGTGTCCTGAGCTACCTCTCTTGGGCATCAGCCTTTGACCCACTACTTTGGGCTTTATGAGATGGAACCAAAGAACATAGCCAGCATCAACCAGCACAACTACATGAAAGGCAATAGGCACACGGAGGATATCCTTCTATCTTTATTTTCTTACCTATAAAATGGGAAGGACACTTATTTAGCTCCATCTCACAGAATGATGGAGAAATCCATACTTTCCATTTCAGGCTTTGTAGACCTTAGGCAAAACTAAAAAAAATTAGACACGAGTGTTGTACAACCAAGATCATAAAATAAAGAAAGAAACTGAATTTTTAAATGAAAAGATACAGTTGTGGGGTTTTTTTACAAGTAAAGATTTCTCTGAGATCAGCTTTTCCCCTTTTTATGCCAGCTGCTAGTTTCTGCTGGTCTTTTTGAAAGGCCTTGAAGCAAGGTCCTCGTGACGTATGTGTGCTCAGTCCAGACCAGTGACATGATCAATCTTCTGAGCCACCATCATCCCCTGCACTTTCATGACACAATGCTTACACTGCTATATTTTACTGAGGAAATGAGGTCACCCAAGACTCACAGACTCCTAAATACAAACGCCTGTTAGTGAAGAGTGAGGCAGAAAAACAGGAGCAAGCTCAACCCCAGTGTGACTGGAGAGCAAAGCAGCCTCAGCAGCCCTGTCGGTAGGATGTACAACCAGAATGTACTTGTGCATGGGGCTGCGTAGCAAGACCCATAGCACAGGATTTCTGCCAAGGAAATCTGGTTTTCTACATCCAGCACAGGGCTAAGGAAGAGAGAGAAGAGCTGCAGGACTGCCATGTACATGCAAACAATGCCAGCACTGCTGTGGGGGAACAACGAAATCAGACGAAACAGTGGGGATGGGAAAGTTGAAGCCACCTTATCATTTAATAAACTCATGCCTGATCAATAAAGAAGCAAAAGCAAATACAAAAATCCTGGAGTCCTGCCTGCATAAAGGACTGGAGTTAGGCTTGAAGTAGGGCTACCACCTTCAGAAGCCCTGGAGTTACAGCTCCTCTCCACCACACTGAGTTTCAGACTCGTCTAAAAACCTTCTCTGAGCAATGAGCACTTTACAGCCACCAGCTGCAGCCGTGGCACTGCCAGCCATGGTCACACTGGCCCAGGAGGCAGCACCGCCTCTGTCTCTTCCCTCAACAGGCCTCACCTAGATTGACAGCGGGATAATCTCAAAGGTCTCTTCCAACCTTAACGATTCTATTTAGCAGAAGGTGGGATGCAGAAGATGGGTGCAGCTGCAGAAATACAAAGGGGCAGCATGCAGAAGAACAAACCTAGAAAGGTGAAAGGCAGAAGGAGAACACACAACCACTGTAAGAAAAAAGGCAGGGGGTGATAGCAGCCTGGTCAACTAACAAAAGAGGAGGAAGGAGGAACTGTTAGAAGGACGAGAAGTCTGATCATTAAAAAATACCCTGTTCTTCCCAATGTGTTTACTTTAGGAACATAGTCATTGTGCATGTGCAGCTTATCTCTGTAGCTCAGAGAAGAGTATAGATCAGCTCTTCGCTGTCACCCCGACTGACAGACAGCTGCTGCTGCAGCAGAGTGACAGCTGAAAAGCTGCGCGATTGATTCCAATACCGTCTTGCTCCACTGCAGCTAACGAGAGGCTTGTGTTCATTCTACTTTTATTGAAGTGATTTCTCCTAATTGCCTATTAAACACCTTAAAAAATACCAGAAGATACAGGTCAGCGCTCCAGTAAGCTGATGTTCGGGCAATGTTTTCCACGTTCAAATGAAGATTTGCTTATGCTCAACATAAAAGCTGCAGAGAAAAAAATTAATGATCTTATCAGGTAAAGCAGGTGTTATGGTCACACCACCAAGGTCACCAGCATTAACAAAACACTCTGAAAACAGAACTGTGGCATGTTCCCAGCAAGGTGCTGGAGTGTTGTAGAGATAATGTGCTCAGCCTCGAGGGGAAAAAAATATGATGCGCTAACACTCACTAACAGCTGTTAATGGCAGAGTATTGTGGATGGGAGAAGGATGTTTGACCTACCAGTCCTTTGGAGAAAGATGTAAACAACTGGCTTGATTCCCCATGGCCTTGCCCGTTATGGCCTTCTATGCTCATGCCAAGTAAATGCAGCGTATACACTAAATGCTCTCACACTGGAAGAGCG
>NW_009711957.1:11779-18073 GCF_000703405.1 Apaloderma vittatum
GTTTTACTACCACTTGCACGGATGTAAAAATCTGCAAAAAGTGCAAGGTAGGAGAAAATTAGGGCCTGGAAATGCAGGAGCTTATGCAAAACCAAAGCAAACAGGAAGACTCATAAATGCAGTTATATAGTGAATAAATGAAACCAGCATTTTTTAGGTCTGCTAAGTGGTGCCCCAGGAGCCCCGTGAGTCACAGCTACTTGCTTCCATGACAAAAATCCATCGTTACGGCTGGTTTTTCCTGAGCCTGCTGCAGAGCCATCACATCTAGGAAAGATAAAACACACCTCCCTTCTGGATCAGCAGACCAAATAACCCAAGGCCAGCTGCAGAGTTCACTTCTGCCGACCATACACCTGCAGAAGGGCCACCACAGCCCCTGCCTCACTTGGGGGGCACGATGGCATTTCACATCAATAGTAGTAAGAGTGTACAAGCAGTAAAGAAGCATTTGTCTTGCTGATCTCCATGTGAAAAGAGATCAAAAACTATTTACCTGTAAAGGAGCACATGGATCCAGAAGTGACTGCATGAAGTCACCACAAGGCATCGTGAAGAGTACATAGCCTACAAAGACCTCCAGCAGCCACAACAGATTCTTTCTCAAGACACACTCACTGAGAAATATCTCACTTCAAAATGCCTTGGAGCCAAGGAGGCTGAAATTCCTAAGCACGCCTCCAGAGAGGGGAAAGAACCTGTGTGGGACCCAACAAAACCATCTACTGTTAAAAGATCGACATGGTGTCCATCTTTTCTGGAACCTGAAGTGCTGCTCTGGCTCGGATTTAACACTCAGCTGAAATTTTTAGAAACAAAACCAAAGAGAAAACCAGAGTGTGACAGTTTGTGCCGTCTGCATGGAATATGAGCTTGAGTTTAACCAGCATCAGTTATACCACGATTAAATAAATCTTTCAATTGAAATGCATTTACTGATTGCAAATCCTTAACCAAAAAAAAGCTAGCAGAATGTACACTTGCACCTGCTGCCTCTGTGTGCTCCAGCTGACTTCTGGCGTATGCAGCTCTGCATCAGCGGGGATGGCAGTACACTGGTAGGCGTCCTTTTCCCCCTCCCTGTCCCTCTCCTGATGCAGTAATACAGCAGAGTCTGCTAAAAAAATGCTCATTGGAGTGAGGGAAGAACAGAGTACTGGAAATTAAAACTATTAGAGGGCAGGCTACTATTGCAATGAAATGAGAGCTGCATTTTGACAGTATCCTCTGGTGCTTCACTGTGCAGCCCATGAAGACTTTACTATGCACACTCGATATTGCTGGAGGCTCACTACCTCTTCAGCTGCATGGCAAGTATTTCAGGCTATTTCTATTTTTATAAACTTCCTAGACACTTTCCTCATCTTCCATTTAAAAATGTATCTTCGACTGTATCCCAAGCACCTCCACCCACTGAGCTATTTGCAATTCTTCTGCCACTACTGAAATAGATGCAGCAGAGTCAGAACCCATAATCTTGCATTACAGCTTTGTTACAGAGAGAACCAGAAGAAAACGGAGTAGTAAGACAACTTGCCTTTAATTGAGTTTATACAATACATGGAAGCTTTTTTCTCTTTAGTTACATTTGACAGATTCTTCTTCCCTGAACAGCCAGTTCTTCGTTTGACATATTACGGACCAAACTAAGCACTCTTTCCATCGGCAGTTCCTCAGGCTCCAGAAAGCCTAGTTAATAGCTAACTGCCCAACAGCCTTTGCACCTACAAACTAGTTCTACTTGTCACAGCTGCTTGGAATTCCAGTATCACAGCAAACCCAGAACACTTTCCCCTGCTTGGGCACCAAATTCACCTCCTGCAGCCAGACCTCACGGCTCCACCAGCTGCGGTGCCGGAGCAGCATGCCCTGCTCCGATGCCCAGAGAGGGGTCACTGCACCGGATTCAGCTCAGAAAGAGTTTGGCTAAGGAATGAGAATGGCTGCAAACATGTTTTTCAAGAGTTTAGGTAGCAATAGGAGTGTTATACATAGCAAAAAGCCTAACATGTATGCCCAATCTGGAAATCTTCCAAAACGTTGAGAGACCTTGTCTTTTCCCTTGTGCCTCTCTGGTCACAGGAATGTGCTTGAGAAATGGCTTTTTTGGGAGAGAACAGATCAGTAGAAACATGTTCATCCTGAATTCCTAATGAAGTGGTGTGTTCCTACTTGGGATGCCTAGAGAAAGAATAACGCACACGCCTCCGTTGCTGTCGTGTTATTTGTACATCATCCCCCTGCCCCGCCCTAACCAGCAGTAAGACAGCAGCCTGATGTTTGCAGGTCTTCGAGAACCAGCAATAGGAAAGGCAGCACCCAGCTGAAACCACTGTATTCTTTCTATTTCCCATTAGGTTAAAATAAAGCAATTACAATTTTCTATAGCTGACTCAGCCTGGATTTGAATTCAGGATCTAAAGGCAAATTAAATTTCACCATCCATGTTAAGAAAGCAATTCAGCTTCTGATCTGGATCAGCTTTGATGCCAAGCTGAAGAATTTATTTGAAATGTGGTATGATGAAAGACTCCTGTTCAGCAGCAGATATAATTATCACACTGATCTTAATTAGATCATGAACTTGACTTTAGGATCCTCGAAGGAGTACTGAAAGCTTGGTCCAGTTACCCTGAACTTGGTACAGAATACTGAAGCTTATCCATCAAGATAAACATATTACTAGTTCTTTGATATGACAGATGCTTGATGAGTGACAGAGCAAATGCCTTTTTAACTATGATTTTAAAAAAAGAACTCTTAAACTGCACTAAAGCGTACGCTGTTATCTTTGAGGGAAAAAATTGTAATACATGAAAAACAGTTATTACAGAGCACAGTTTTTCAAGCACTGTTTTCAGAATTAAAAACATCTGAACAAAGGTTCTCTCTGTGGAGAGTCACTTTGTAACCAATTCAAGCCTTTAAATAGCTATTGTTTAAAAAAAAAGAAAAAAGTCAGTTACAGAAATTGTTTTTCCTTCAAATTCCAAATCCTGTCAATCCAGGTTGATTAAAATGTTGCATTTAAAAAAAAAAAAAAGAAAAAAGAAAAAAAAAAGGCAATCTAATCAGCCCTTATAAGAGTGAAAACAGCAACTCAATTTTTAAAGCGTCACGAACAAAAGGCTATAGCCCATCTATCATTCACATACGGATTCATGTAATGATTCTTCTATTAGAATTATTATCTATACAGCAGCTGAAGACTGAGAACTGCTGATACACTGCAGATGAGAACATTTCCTAGTCTCTGGGCTCCAGTCTTTCTTAAAAAATGATGATCTCACAATATAGATCGCTCGGTTTATATGTGTGTTAAGCTGCAATGCCAGCATTTACATTTGTAGCATTACAATTTTGCTTTCTTAGGCTCAAGAGAATTTGCTGCATCTGGTAGATTTTATACGCTTTGTATCTTAGGCAATCATTATGAACCAAGTGTGAAAAGGCAGTATATCATTCCTCAAACAGTGCCTTGTTTTGTTCACGATCTCAGATACTACCAAAGAAGTAAACCAAGAGTGGGCCCGAGATGGGTCACTCAGTGCCTGTTTGCTTGCACTATACTAATCCAGTGCTGGTCTTGTAAGTCAAGTCCACCTGCTCATTCATTTCTTTTACCTACACAGACCCAGAGAGCCTAAGACACAACATCCGTTACCAGTTGTGGTCACAGGCACCATCAGGGACGAAAGTCACTTTGGCTGTTTTTATGCTGCCTAACTACACCTCCTTCCCTGTCACCAAACGCTGCTGTCTTCAGAAGCAGGTATCTCTCTTTCTGAATCTTCAGGTCTCTTCTGGAATATTTCAAGTGCTTGCTCACTTCTGTTTCACAGCTGGTAACCACGTGCTGTGATCTAGAAGATGATGGAGATAAGCAGCTACACAAAGAGCAGCTGTGACGCAGCTGTACCACACTTCTAGTGCGTGAGACCTGCCATAGCCATCTCCCCGTATCTGTTATCCAAAGGAAATTAAAACTCAGATCATGGGTGTATGTTACAATATTATTTTACTACTTTATTATAGATATTAATGAATAAAGAACAAGTGATTTATACTCTTCCTTGAAAAATACTTTTTATCTACTGAGTCTCCTGAACAACCAACCAATCTCCATTTACTTGAAAGTATATTGTCACTTGAATTACTGAAAATACCATCATATTAATAATGACATTATTTAAAGTTTCCATCTTTAAAAATTCAATATTAACTGAAGACATTGCAAGGGGACAAAGCAAGAAAACAAACACTGGTACATGCGGTGTACCAAAGTAACTTAGCACAAATATTTAGTTCAAGAGTTTATACACAAGATGAGGTACATTTCTCAAAATATTTTAAATTTCCTGACTTCAAGTGGCATCACTAAGATTTGTGAAGAGATGCAATGACACAGAAATTAAAAATGTTTTTTCTTTTCTTTCAAATAAAGTCATCATCTTAAAATGCTTTTTTTTCCTATTAAAAAAAAGGTTTAAAAGGTGAAGATTTGAACAAACCACTTAATTCTTTCCGTGGATACTTGTTTCTAGAGAGATGTTGAAATTTTCAGCTTTGATTTCAAATGGGAAACATTTCAAAGACAGGAAAAACACTACCTGAGAAAGCAGCTCAATCTATAGCAGGAGTGAATTATTTGCAGCAGACAATTTATTATGAGAACATAAAACGTGGAGGTTTCTTCCTCTCAGAGAATGCAACTGCTGTTTTCTTTATTCAGTTTCAGGATATTATGCATCAAATGCGTGCTTTAGCTGCTACCAGACACCTCCCGAAACTCCCATAACAATAGCTCTAATGTTCACATTATGTGACAAGTCATCCAGATCAATAATTCATACTCATTCAGGCACAGAACAACAGTACTGAAAACCAGGAAGAAAGGTATCACTAAGGCCGTGTGGTTTTTACTGGTTGCTCCAACATACTGAATATGGAGGCAGTGAGTTGCAGAATTTTGGCTCCCAAGCTTTTGGAAGAGCTTTACTGACAAGGTATAGGGAAAAAAAAAAAAAAGAAAAAAATAGAGAAGAAAAAGCCCACAAAAACAAGAGAGAAAGAGAGAGAAGGAAATCTCTATCTTCTTATAGCCACAAGGTCTCAGTGGCCAAGTTATTGCATTTCTCCCAGGATGTGTTTGTACAGCAAATAACAACAGTGGCTGTAGTTCAGGGAGCCAGACCTTCACAAGCTTTAATCAATTTAACGTGTAACTACAGCAGTAACAATGTAGAAGTAGCAGTTCAATTTAAGTTTAAAATACAATGGACCTCACCAAGTGAGAGCACCTTCACGATGATTAGCAAACTATTAACTTGTGCATATTAACATCACCTCCTCTGTCAATTCATCTGAACGCACTGGATCGTGGTGCTTTGGAAGGGAACGTCTATTTTCATTAAGTAATTTACAGAGGGCTCTGAAGGATCTCTGTCGCAGATGTCACCAAGTGAAGGAGCTAGAATATTTCCTGACATTTAGAAATAATTAATTGTGGTGTCCCAAGTATTACTACATTATAGACAAAGAAAATTTCTTTGAACGTTAAGCTCCCTTGGAAGAGTAAATGACATAAAAAATACCTATGATGTAGTAACTGCATTTAAGAATAATTAACCAAAAGTTTTGCAACCCACAGCACTGTCACTCCGGTGACAGGGAACCGTTGTTTCAGACTCTGAATCTATTGTTTGCTTAATGAATTCAAACCAGCAACAGCAGGCAGCCACAGAAGCAACAGTGCCAATGGCAAGAGATGCTTTAGAAATGGAAGTCTATAAATTTTAACAACAATGGACCAAAAATGCCAAAATACCCTCAGGTATTTTGAACTGGCTCTTGAAACTGCTGTATTAATCCCACAAGGCGTTCTTCCTTTGCAGTGAGTCTCTGACCTGATCACCCTATCACAGAAAAGATGAAAAAGTGAAAGAATAAAAAAACCTCACCCCTCTCCTCTCCACAACCCCTTGCTTTCATTATAAAAATTCCTTTGGGTTGCTGAACTATGCGAATGTTTCTAAGAGCTGAGCACTCACATGGTATGAGGTATTCTAGGTTTTTCTTTGCTACTGAGGGCTGCTTTGGTCCAGGCAGTTGAGAGGTGAGGACACCTGAGAACCACTGATATTCTAACTCTATTATTTCTTCATGCAGTTTTAACATTGTATTCAGTACAGGTTGTTATCTCAACACTTGAATAAACCTCTGAAGAGAAATGAAAAGTGGCAAGTATGCTGATGAGAAACAAGAGAGATTTTGAGAGCAGCAAAACATTTCCTG
>NW_009711957.1:18104-42463 GCF_000703405.1 Apaloderma vittatum
CCCAGGAAGAAATTCAATCACTGCCACAGAATATCTTGTTAATCAAAACCATGTGGATAAACATTCTGCAGTTTGCTCAGTGCTGTCCAGTCACCCACAGACTGAAAGACCAGTTCAAAGTTTTATGAATGTAAAGCTTTACTGCAGCAGGTATCAAGCACATTTATATGCTGCAAGAAAATTTTGTCTGGCCCTCTGTCTTGGAGAGAGTATCACCTACTTTCTTTAAAGTTGAATTTCACCCAACATGTTGTTGTTCCTGTTTTCAGATGAGGAATAAATTTTCTGCACTGCAGATTCCCAATGCTAGCCCAA
This sequence comes from Apaloderma vittatum, assembly GCF_000703405.1. Classification (NCBI taxonomy): domain Eukaryota; kingdom Metazoa; phylum Chordata; class Aves; order Trogoniformes; family Trogonidae; genus Apaloderma; species Apaloderma vittatum. The sequence goes on from NW_009711957.1 coordinate 18,420, forward strand.
TACAAATCTGACTGCTTCAAAAAAAAGCGTATCTTCCTGTGTTGCTAGACCTGTATCTTCTAGTCTTCCAGTTGTTCTGTGCCTGTATTAGAATTTCTTACTTCATTTACACTGTTTTCTTTCTTTGCTTCTTTTTTAGAAGCCTTCAAACACTTGTCGAGTCTTTTTAGAAATACATCTACATCTTGCTTTTTTATTCCAATTGCCGAGGCAGCATTGAGGTAAGCGCAGGGATAGTCGTTTGTATGGGACATAAAGCCTTTAAAAGTGTAGTTATTCACTGTTTGTACAGACCCACAGGGAACAACCCTGAAACAAACAAACAAAATTGTGATTCAGTTAAAGATGTCTTGGACGTTTTATGCGATACCCTATGATGAACACATTTATCCAAGTTTCTATACTATCTGCTAACTCTAAAGTTAAAGCAAGCAGGCTCGGAGCAGGTTTCTCCAAGTTAGTGCCCAAGCATCGCTACAAGAGACAGTGGCAGCAGAGCCTGAATCAGCTCAAGTCTGGTGAGGGAGGTGATTCTTCCCCTCTACTCTGCTCTCGTGAGACCCCACCTGTGGTACTGCGCTCAGCTCGGGAGCCCCTGGACCTCCTGGAGCAGGTCCAAAAGAGTGTGAAGAAGATGATAAGGGGGCTGGAGCACCCACCCTATGAGGACAGGATGAGACAGTTGGGGTTGGTCAGCCTGGAGAAGACCCAGAATCACCATACCAGTAGCAGCCTTAGTGCAGACATCTGCTCGGCACGGTGTATGCAGTCCAAAACGTCTGGGTTCCAGTGATTTAAAGGGCTCAAGATCCCAACATCTTCCTAACCCTTTGTCTCTACTGCATCTCCCTTTTCCCCCATCCTATGATGCTGACCTCGTGTGCATTCTCTCCTTGTAGTGGATACTTCCTGCCACTGCTTTTACCCCTTTCCTCATACTAAGAACTTCTACCTATTATACCCTATTCCTCAGCACTTTCACCACATATCCATTCCCTGATAAATCAAGACCTTAATCCACATCCTTACCTGTTAGAGGAACAATTCCCCTTGTGGCTATAGTTAAAGCCTACACAAGCAGTTAACGACAATCAATTTACAAGAATTTAGGACCTCTATAAAGACATTCTCTGCAGTTCATAAAAGAAACTGCATTTAGACAAATACCACGAGGATTAGCAGAAACTTCCACTGTCCACATGCTCTGACCACAGGTTGTGCAAAAGCCAGCATGCTACTGCAGTAGGGAGTTGCAGTTCTTACTTGTGCTGAATGTCAGTGGTAGAACATTTAAAATCTGTTGAAATGCCAGGTCAGACAGTGCATATACTGAGGAATTACTTGCTTATGTAAAAAAAAAAAAAAAAAAAAAAATTAAAAAAATGGAAAAAACCTGAAACCTTTGTATGAGACAAAGAATTGGAAAGTTTTAACTTCAAAAATTGAACCACTTGAGTCACTTCAGCCAAAGATGGCTGAAATTGCAGGACAAGTCAAGGTTAGGACAGGAAAATTAAGAAGACCATCTAACTACAGCACATATAGATTTACTGTCATTCATCTGTGCAGGAAGCAGAATAATCCAAGCTAATGAAGCATACCTTCTGATGTGGAAACATTCAGCTCTGCTACAAAAAAATGACATTAAGTCTATGGCAGAAGTTAGCATGGCAGCAGTAATATTCAGATTAAGGAATCCTGCCAAAACAAATTTTAAATCATTCTCTTCTTCTAAAAGGTTTAAACCAAAATCATTAAAAAATATTTGTCTTGCATTTCCACCTGCCAGTGTTTCTAAGAATAAGTTCAGCTCAGACTGGCTCAGGTCGTAGATTTTTTTATAATTTTAAGCATAATTAGTTCCAGAAAGCAGGATTTTCTTCCGTATGAAAAAAGGCTACCATAGGGTATTAAAAGCTTATTCCCCTGACATCTAGCACAGCCATATTTGTGCTGCCATAAACAAAACAAAGATCTTCCCTAAGCAGCTTACAACTTCACTGTAAGATCAGACAACAGTTGGAAACTAAATTAAACCAAGGGGTACCAGGGACTAACGACACTTAATTAAATGGGCATAGATTATCTATTTAGCCTACTAAAGCTATCAAAGGAGGCCTCATTGCAGACTCAGGCAGGTAGACATGATTAGTAAGTAACAGTGATGGAGAAGGGGGTATTACTCTGGGACTTATCAGACTGTAATCTGTAATCATGAGACAAGTGGTACAAAACAAACACTGTAAATTTAATAAAATACATGCTAATGCAACCCCCCTAATTGTTCAAATTCATAGCGTCCTCACCTTGCTCCAGAAACTTGTCTTGTGAAAAGCATAGATCCAAGCTGAGTAACAGCAGCAGCATTATTTTCATCTAGATTCTTCAGTGACATGGCTAAAGCAACAAAAGGTCAGGTTAAAACAACTACAAAGCTTCTTTTTCTCCAAAGAAGAACCACAGAGGACAAGCTGTTTTCCAGCTACAAAGATCTAGTAAAATATTTGTGTTCAGATACAAAGAGAAAAAGGAATACAAATACCATATTTCATAATTTTTAATTTTTCCACAAGCTGTCATAGATTACTCCTTTGATTAGGCTGAGTGTAAAGCAGACTCGTGGCATGTACGCAATATTACTTTGGTGTTCAACAAAATTTTTGGTTAGAACAAATATGTTGGCTAGGAATTCCATAACCTCTAGCACTATAAGATGATAGGAAAAATAACTGTACTATAACTTATTTTTAAATTTATTTTTTAATAAAGTATTACTACATGTTTGTCTTCTGACTGCCTTGATTACAATAATTGAGTGTTTGACATGAGCAATTTTTAAAAAGAAAAAAAAAAAAAGGGGCCCAAGTCACTACTCTACTGTTATAGTAGGTTATGTTATTGGGTTCAGTGGTTTCGTATCAGCCTAAGAACAACTTAATGGAGTGTAGTGAACAATGTTAAATATATAGGAACTGTACACCAAAGTGCATTATGGATGCATGGTATATTAGCATTTTTTTAAAAGATAAAAAACAACAATTACCTAAGGAAATGGGATTATGTGGTGTGTGTAACAGTCTCTCATTGTGGTTATCTGCCAGCTTCTTCAGCTCACTTGAAAGATAGGAAAACATTTCCTGGGGAAAAAAAAAAGCGCAATATTTTTGTTATTAGCTATCAAACAGAGAAAATAGTACCTATTTCACAAAACTGTTAAATCTCCATTATACCCTACAGGTGCCCAGCTGATCCTCTTTTCATGTGTACCAAGTAAGCGAACCAGACAATTCTCTGAAATCATTCTGTAAAGGAACAGCTCCATTTCCTGAACACCAGTCTCCCTGCTCAAGCTGGTCCGAAGCTCTCTCGCTCGTCTAATATATTCACCTGGGATGTCACTCATCCTCTCTCTGACCCTAAAACCCAGCAAGGTAAAATCTTGAACAGATTCCCACCACACGGCAAGCCCTCCCCACCCCCACTCCTGCAAGAGGTTCCCCCTCCCCAAGCCCCTGAGCCCCAGAGAACGAACTGTTGCCTTCACAGATGGCCACGCGGTGGCAAATTGCTCCTTGCTGTGTTTTCTCTCTGTTAATACATTCCAGACTAAGAGCAGTGCATTGTGTTAGCCTGTATCACACAACCACAATTATCGCTAGTGCACAGACGTCTTTTTATGTATGGGAATGGCAAGACAGTCTCTTCATCACAGAAGTGTCAGAGCTGGAAGGGACCTCCAGAGATCATTTAGTCCAACAATGCTGCTAAAGCAGGATTGCCCAGAGCATATCACCCAGGAACGCACCCAGGCGGGTTGTGAAAGTCTCTGAAGATGGAGACTCCAGGAGTTCCCTGGGCAGCCTGTTCCAGTGCTCTGTCACCCCTTCAGTAAAGAAGCTCTTCGCTATATTTAGACAAAGCTTTCGGTGTTCCAGCTTGTGCCCCTTGCCTCTTATCCTGTCACTGGGCACTGCTGAGAAGAGTCTGGCTCCATCCTCCCTGCACTCATCCTTTAGATACTTATAAATGTCCATAAGGTCTCTTCTAAGGAGAAGGCTGGGAGCGCACAGCTGAATGCATTTTGTTTCACTCAATACATACTCTCCTCAATACTTGGCTCTGCTGTGTACCCAGCCTCTTCCTGGGACCAACCCTTCCTGTTCAAGCCAATTAAATTAAGATATCTCCCTTCTTTTATCACTTAATTAGATTGCACCTTTATTGTGAAAGTGACATAAAACTGAGATTCGTAAATATTTTGGCTTCAACACACGTCATGCTGCACATAAAAGGTTGCTTCTCTTACTTCATTCGTATTTTAATTCCTCTTTCTTCCCCAGCAGTAATTTATGATAATTGCTCATGCTCTTCATCAGTTTAATACCATCCTCTTCACATACCAGCTCAAAACCCTTACGGACAGAATGAGAATAAACTCTGTTCTTCTTATTGTATCCTTTGGCTTCTTTCCCATCATTTTTAGTCTCTCATAAAAACTAGCAAAGAGATACAGATACTGGGTAGTCTTTTTAAAAGATACTAAAACCAGATTGTTCCTCATTCTGGCCATAAAGATTGTGCTGCTCATCTGCTTCAATGTCACTGCCTGTTTAAGCATCCTCATCAATTTCTGGACCTGACAAGTGATTTTTCATTCTTTAAATAGAGTTGCCTCTTCTGTTGGTAGACTAGCATTCCTGTTCCGATCTGTGGACTCTGACAGATACAAATTATAGCTAGTGATCAAAATTATATTTTGAGCAGAACCTCACAAAGATCTTACAAAACCGAATGAGCCTCGTGGTAGCTAAGTTAGAAGAATGTTACAACTGCTTTTCTCAAGCCACAGCAACGAACACAGTCTCATTTCATGAGTGACCAAATGAACACAGCTCCTGAACTCTTCTTTCTAAAACCATAGAATGAATTTGGCCAGGGAGGAAAAGATACCACCTTAGTGTCTAAATGGATTAAGCTACTGATTAACAACGAGAGCATAAAGCTTCTCTAACACTTGGAAAACAAAAAAAATTTGACGAGGCCCCTATGGTTAATTACCAGAACTTGAAATTTGTGAAAAATCATTCATGTTTTTCTAAGGCATTTGTAAATCAAGTGATTTTATGGTTTCAACTCATCAGAGTTTATTTACAGTTCACATGCATAAGTTGAAAAACATTTTTATTTCAAATGTTTAGACACTTTTGCCTTCCTTCTGGTCTCTCATCGAACAGATTGCTCATTTGTTATTTGCTTTCCACAATAAGCACCATCACAGCGTTAGCCATTTTACTAGCTGGGGTTTTGCTCTTTCAAATCATAAATTAACTTGTGCTCCCTCTGCTGGCCATCTCCTTTTACAACTGAACCAAAGCATTACAGAAATATACATAAATTTGGTCTACTGTGGAGATATTATTGGTAAAATTAGTACTGAGAAAAACCTCTACTGGAACAGGAACAAATTCCCAAGTAATTAATTTTTATGTGTTCTACCTAAGGAATTCTCTGCTCCATCTCTTACAGTATTTATTAGTGAAAGGACTGTAAGTTGGTATAACACATCACCCACTGTATAAATGTATTAAATTAAATTAGGATTAAATACCTAGGCCACAAGATGAGTCTTTATATACATAGAAATTTCTTAAAACAAAAGAGAACAAAAAGATGGGAAAAGTAGTACATGTCTTCATAAGTTTGACTGAAGCTATTTGAACACAAATTCAAAACTTTTTATTTTTATGAACGACACTACTTTGCACCTTTCCATTGGAAGCCCTCTAGATATTTTACAGTTTCAGAAGCTGAGCAGTTTTTCACAAAATAAAGTAACAGTTTTTCCAAAAAAGGAAAAAAACAATATTTTTGTGAGGTCAAATCCATAACCAACCTCTATTATAAAATATTTCTGTTATGTGGAAAATCTATAAACACCCTAAGAAATTATACAACAACAAACTCTTTCAAAATTGTGGTAGGCACTCAAATTTTCTCCAATGATGCTATTATGCTAAAGTTGCACTGAACAACCCGAGGCCTAAATGTCAGCTAAGTTTCATTATTTCATTCACTCCTTCTCCACAGAAACTTATCACAAAACCTCATCAGGCTAGTGAAATGAATGCTAATCTGTGTGGAAATGCCTTTCACTTCTGGTCTTTGCAGCACCTAAAAAAAAATACCTCAAAAACCAGAAAGAACAGGTCAGCAACGATACCAAATGAGAATTATTTGAACAAAATGGGTTACTTCGACATACATGCACAAAAATATTTTCAAGAAGCTTTGTAACCATTATAAGAAGTATTTGAATCACACTGTATTTACATTAGAAAACTATTTTTAATAGAACCTACACTAATATGAGTGACTTCATCTGTTGCTCCATTGTGATACGCACCATTCTTCTTGTGAAGAAAACAAGAAACCAGGTAACAAGTAAGTAGCTCCAGAAAAAAAGCTGAAGATGGGTGTACTAAATACATCATTAGTCCCGTATCAAGTGACAGAGAGACAACTGACACAAGCCAGAAAACTTTTGTGCGCACTTGAAACTATCCTAGCTGGATTTTTTTTTTAAAGGTTTTTCTTAACACAACCGATCAACACATTTTCTCCTCAGCTCTTGCAAGATCTTGAGAGCAGGGTCCTTGTGGGCCACACTTCTTCAATACACATTTTAAGAATTGGAGGCCTTTTTGAAGCTTCCATTAGTAACTGGCACTTGTCTAACTACACAACCCCTTTTAAGAAAATGATTGCATTCATTTAACCTATCTTGCCTCCAGCCACTCTAAAATTTCAATACAGTTCCATGTATTTCACACAGGTAGAACCTGCAATATTCCCACAGGAATGTAGCAAATTGACTAGACAAAAAATAAAGAGTAACAAATGTCTATCTTACTGTACAAGTATTTGATTTTTTTTACATTTTTAATATCCAGCATTGAATGGCTTTTCTCTTGTTCTTCAATTCAATCATAAGTAGAGTGACAATACAAACTCACACTGAACTGTACAAATAACTTATTCCTGTCAGAACAATTACATCAGTGATAAAGCATGAAATGTAAAACCTGTATTTTAGTGAACTGTAAAACCCAAACAACTTCCTCCCACTCGTGATTTTAAATATTTTACATACATACTCCATAAGGACATAAAAATTACTCCAGTTAGTCTCTCTTAGAAGGTATATAGACAGATGGATATAGATATAAAAAGCTCCAAGTAACACAGAAATACATTTAAGGAAACCAGAATTATCTTGATTGTGAGACTGTTAAGAAAAGTTTAATGAGGAAATCTCTAAGCATTGAAAAAAAAAAAAAATGAAGCCATCTTCTCTTCCATAGTATCAGTATAATGATTAATTACATTGACCACATCAGAAAATAGCTAACAGGTATTAGAACTGATATGTAGGGTCCTGAACATAAACCCTGAATGTAGGATCCTTGCTCTCCATCAATTCTGAGGTGACAACTGAAGTCTACTGTTTATGCTGTAACACGTGTAACCGCTGTATCTGCTGCAGCTGGCCTGATGCAGACACACAAATACAGACATGAAAATATTTTTAAGACCTGGTAAGGCAGAATATGTGACACAACATAACTTGCACTGAGGAAATCAAAGGAGTGACTAAGAAAACATAACCTTTACATAATATTATGAGCTCTTTAAAAGCAAGTATATTAAGAAATGTGGCTATGAATCAACTGCCGTTATCTTCATTATGAAAGGATCTAGAATCCCCTGCTGAGATCAGAAACCCACTGCTCTGAACACCACATAAACATATAAAAAGGAATACTGAAAATTTAGAATAAGTGAGAAAACATTACTGTTGGTGGTCATCTTCCATCTTTTCACTGGAAACATCAGGGATAATAGGACTGTTGAAAACATTCCTCATTAAGCTTTCATACATGGTCACCTTTATTCAGACACTTGGAAAGCATGTGTGTGTTACTCCCTTCGCTCTTCTATCCTCAGATCCATTGTACAATTTTACTCCTTCATATCATAATATTAATATAATTATCTTGCACTCTTGGACAACCACACTGCCAGCTTGTCAGAAAATCCCACTCCACATACATGCCCCTCACTCTCATATTATCTCTTCCTTTCCTGTATTAAACAGTTCACCCGTGTAAAAGAAAAACTGGGCAGACTATTTCTTTCCTTTGGTTGTGCGAGATTAATTTCTTCTCAGTAATACTGTGGGGTCTTTCTGGCTTGAGCTCAAGTAACCCAAAGTAGCAGCCTTCTGAATAAGATAAGGTTAAAAAAAAAAAAAAAAAAAAAAAGAGAAGTTTTTTTATAGCTGACTTTTTGCGTGAGTAGGTGTAGCTGCACTGATATAGAAAGGAGTACTCAATGTCAAGCTATAAATAGCTCCTGCTGGGTGCTTAATAGCTCTGCCTCTGCTTTCACAGAGCACAGGCAATAAACTATCACTATTACATTTTTACAATTCAGGAACAAACAGATTTAAACAAAAAAAAAGGTTCCTATTTCTACAGCAAATCCAATAAAAGAAACATATTTATGTCATATAAAAGGCTGCGTTTATAGAGTATACTCACATTTGAAATAAAAAGACCTGAAGTTGTAAAAATGTAATGCTTTGTTCACTTCCGAATTCTACTTCTAAGAAAATGACATGATCCAAAATATACATCTATTCATTAAGACATTTTCTTTACAAAAAAAAATTATGACTTAGAGAATATTTATACTGCCCATTATGTAGCTGCTACCAGTGTAAATCTAATACAAAATCAGCTTTGCAGAAGATGCAATAAATTCACTTGAGATTCTTTTGGAGATAAGAGTGAATGGGGAAAAATACAGTTTGCTTTTAATGAAGACTGAAACGATACACAGCAAACTTATACAATAGCCCAGAATAAAATGTTAGAAACTGTAACGCAGCAGTGGCAAAAGTGCCAACTGCCTTCAGTGTTTCATAAGCCATGTGTTCATTTTGGGTGCACAGATCACTTCTTAGTCACCGTAAGGCCATCAAGCTGGTTTGGTTTTCTCTAGCTGAGCTACTCCTATGGGGTCTCGATTCCAGTACAGAATTTCTGGATGCCTCTCCAAGCAGCTAGAAACTAGTTACAGCATCCAGCACTACTGCCCTGCCAGGTAATCAGAGACATCCGCAAGCTGTCAGCGGGAAGCAATTGGAACATTGTTTCGGAACAGAATAATGGAACAGATCGTGCACGATTGAAAACCATTGACTTAACGGTATTCAATTCACAGCATTTCCTAACTTAAACCCCCCTACAAAAAGAACCCTCTGTGTTAACATACAAAGGTAGAATGCTACGTCTAGAATTAAGGACAACTCAAGATGTACAGGTTCCAACCTTAGACCACGTGAATGCCTGTGCAATAAAGTTATACCCAACATAAAACACATAGTCTGTGAGAGGCAGAAAAGAAATACAGCTCTGTATCTAGGTGAGTACCCTAAAGGACAGTATTTCTCTTCTTTGTGGCCACGCACAGTATTTATAGCCTAACCAGAAGCTGTGACTCTCCAGAGAATGTGGCAGACAAACATTTAATTAAACACTATCATAGCACAAAAGCACAACAGGGCCACATGAAGAAGAACAGAGACCCCTTGGGTTACCTCTGAGTATCTGATCTAATGCTTTAGTCCTGCAAGCAGTGTGACCACAGTAACACACCACAGTACTACTCTGATTAAGTTTTTGTGGGCAAAATTCTACTGCATTAGCCACAACAAATTAGAACAACAAATATCAATACTATACAACATAGTACAGGACTTCAGTTTAGCTTTTTTGGTTTGGAAAACAACATGGAAATCATGCTTACTCATGCACGCTGTTTAGCCAAGAAGTAATTATATCCAGATTCAGAGCTCGGAGCTCAGTTCAACGACTTTCTGGACCAAAACTGAATTTACTACACAAAGCAGTTTTGAACAAGACACTGTTAACAGCCGACTTCAAGGAAGTGCTGCTTACCAAAACGCTCACCTTTCTTTCTTTCAGTAACTGTTTGTAGCCACTGGTGCCCAGAGACAGAAGTGTAATGAGGACATCTAAGGAAGGAGATGCAGATGCTCTTCCTGAAAAAAGATAATATACAGATTAAATTGGCAAAAATAAATTTTATGTGAAAGGAAGCTGATAATCAAGTTTTCTACAGTTATTTTGTATGGATGAAATCAGTTCATGAACTAGTTACCTGGATACATTTTGCTGATCTCCTGAATAAAGGACTCATTGAAGCCAGCAATGATAGCACCACCTACTGGAACCATAAAATTTTTGTCCAAGCTCTGAACAAAAGCATCTATTCTGCCTACTCGAGCACCCTTTATCAAAAAGGAACAACAACAACAAAAAAAATACACAGCACATTAGGAAGAAGGAAACATGTGACAGCATCATCATTACACAGCAGCATAACTAAAATAAATACAATTCCTGAAACTCTCAGATTTTTATTTGTGACGAAAAAATGAAAAGCATAGTATTACCTTTTCTTAGCAATGCTCACTACTATTGCCATTGTTTGCTTACACAATACCTTACAAACACCTATTTTGCTCTGATTTATAATAGTGATTTTAGTTCCTGCAAATCTAAGTGCAGTTTATATTAAACAACAAAAAAAAGAAAACCCTCAGAATTTAATGGAAATTACACAGTTAAAACTGTCCAACCCAAAGCAGTTCAGATTCTCACAGTAAAGGGCTACAGGTTAGCTCTTCATTAGCAAAAAAAAGGTCTTGATACAAGTATAAATTTGCAATAAAAATGTGGGCTGTGATAAATCCAGATAACTTCCTATAGTAGATTTCCCTACTTCCCAGAAAACAAAATGTCATTATACCCAGCCACTCAGATATTCTTAAAGAAAAAAAATGTAGATTCTTCAGTACATCTTCAATTTTAGTAATACAATACTATGAACTGTACAATTAAAAAGTACACAGTATAACAGAACCTGAAAAGTGTATCAAAGAACATACGTATTTAAGGTATATTAAAATACGTACGTATTAAGTACTACAAACTAAACCCAAGAAATAGAAACAGAGTTAATACCTATGGCAAAAAGAGTTAAAAAAGCAGATCCAACTCAACCACAGTTACTATTTCTACGTTTTAATAGCTTAGTGCATGGGAGATAGGAAAAAGCACTCCGAATTTGTCAGCTTTTTGATGAGAAGATGAATGCCAGCAGCTGCCATTTGATTTAATTGGCAGGAGACCGCCAGAGAAAAGCATGACAAATGAAATGGTCTCAAAAGCTCTTTCCAGCAATAATTCTTGCAAATTCTGCTCACTTCGTGCTTAGCATGTACAAATTCCTAAGTATTTATTAACAACTACTTCCTCATAGACAGTACATTTGCTATTGCAGGAAATAATTTTTTATAAATAAATGTAAACCAATCAGAGCTCAAATGTATACATTTCATAACCAAAGAACAAACAAAAAACCCCTCAAACAACCTATCAAGAAGCCAAGAAAAAAAACCACAAAAACCAACACAGTAACAGTTCTATTTGTAGCTTTAGAGTCTGAAAAGATTATCATCAGGTACATCTCATGCAGTAAAACTCAGCAATTCCACAGCCCCTTCACATGAAAATTTCACCAAACTTCTGCACATTAAATACAATAAACATGTACCAAGTACATTACAAATCAAGAATATGTCATTTTCTATTTCACATATTACTTCAAGTTTTGTCAAATTTCTTCAAATCTCTCAAGATTTAGAAATGTCAACGTGTTCCTGTCATAACTGGTCTGTGCCTCATTAATAACATGTCTTCTTAATTAGAAAAAAATGACCAGCATATTTTAAATTCATAATACTTCAGGATCCCGTTAAAAAATATCCCCCTATTCTTTTGATACAGGCAACAGAGAGAAAAGCAAAATATTGAAGAAACAGTGCCCATATATTGCAACGAACAAAAATGCAAGAATTCTAAGTTTCATGGCTGATCTTAGATATTAAAGCAACCTCTTCTTCAAACTAAACAGCAACAGAAATTAAACTGGTTGGAACATAACACTGAACTACATCCAAGTTCAGTAGCTCTGTTCTGTGCCAACAATATTTTAACAGTGACAACATTTATAAAGTGTTGCTGTAGGATCTTGTATCTTCACCTGAAAATCTGTAACTCACGTTGTGTTGAAGGCTTAATCTCTATTCAGGTATGATCCATTATTTTATTTTTAGTCAACAAGTTTAGGAAATATTTTAAGAAAGGTTATTAAGGATATTTTTCCATTCTGAAAGACACTTAACATAAACAAAATCTGAATTAATTTGGGTTTATTACATAAAAGGCACGTAATAGAAATAATAAATATTGAGTTCTATTTCCCTCTGCTTCACTTTCTCAGAAAATCGTTCAAATATCAAACACGCATGGGATTAGCCTCAAAGCTGTGAAACACCTGAAAATTCGCTAGTGTTGTCTACAATCAGAGATTTGCTTATACTCGTTAGAAAATTTATTATTAGAAATACACAACTCCTACCTGCTGGATAAGGTGCATACATTTTGAAGACTGAACTCCATATGCATTGTTGACAATATGGGGAATGTCGTAATTAGCACAAATTGTAGCCAGTTCCTCCAGCCTATGAGTATAAAATTGCAACTTAGAGAAGCACTGATAACTGTAACCTATGTGTCAAATCAGACCATTAAAAGACTGAAATGTCTACAAGAAAACAGAAATAGAAAAGAAACCGTTCTCATTACTACCTCAAGGCAATACTTAACATCTTAAGCTATAAAGGTTATAAAGAAAATTCTGTTGCCTTTTATGTATACTACAAATTGTTGACCTGGGCTGAAATTTTTCATGCTTCACTGAAAGTTTTGTCTAGAAACTAGTAAATAGGTCCTAAATCGTTCTGCTTCTGATACAAGCATTTTTCTATACTACTTTAATGATAACTAACAGAGTGTTAGCTATTCACTTTTTTCTTTTTGTTCTAATATTCAAACAGAAAATGGCCTAATAGAAGTTTCAAGACATGTTTTGGGAATCAAAAGCATCCTATAACAGGAAGTTTTCACATGCTTTCGTTTATTTCAAAGGACTAGTATTTCAGCCCTTTGGCTGAAATCTCAATTGCATATTTCAGATAAACTGATTAACAGAGAAGATATTCTTCAAAGGAATGAAGAGCCCTAAAATGTTTGAGTGTGGAGATCAACAAATTAAAAATTTGTTCAACTGTTTACTCAGAAATAAAGATATCTCCTCGCTTGCTTTTAGAAACCCCTGAAATCACAGTGTGCTTAGCCTGGATTGATTTCTCAGTGAAATCAGGATTTATGTGGGCACACAGGTCATTTTGGGTAAGAGCATTTTAAGCACACATGGACTTAGTACCCTTTTTAGAAGCACTCCAGTAATGCTCTGTTTTTTAAAAAAAAAAAGCCCTCTTGATTTTCCCCAAACTTGTGAATATATTTTAGAAATAAAATACACTTGAAAAAATAAGGTAATATGTAATAACTTAAAGTGATGATAAATGCAGTATTATTTAAAAATAAATAAATCTGGAAACTCTAAGCCTCCAATGCATTTTTACTCTATCTCCTTCTGTACAGCCTCTCACTGTAATTTACTGACACTCGTATAAAATCTGACAGAGTACGAAAACATTTTCCAAGAGGTGACATTCCTTTGCATTCTATTTCTATTACATTGCCTAGTGTCATTTTGTAATGCCAAATTCAGCTGCAAACCTCAGATTAAATTTTGTGAACTTCAATCCTCAGGAAGACATCATCACCACCATAGTGTCCCTAAAGAAATCACAAGTATTTAATGATCAGGAAACATTGGCAGTATAACGTACGTATTGACCTTCCACAGTCAAGACATTTGGCAGGAGCTGCATGTCTAGTAATTTTTCACGTTTATCAACATCCTGAATTCTGAACCAGGTAACATTAACAGAATACTTCAGGAAACATCAACACTACACAGGGCAAAGTTTTTGCCTTCTGACTTGCTGATCGTAATCAGACTCATTCCTCATCTTCAAAGTCTCAAAGGAAAACAGTTCCCCTCTTTCCAGTTCCTTTTCCAACAGCAGGCAGAGAATTTCCCCAGACTGGAAACACAGAGGGAGTACTGCTGTGTATGTTTGCCTTTCTCACCTCTTGAGATTTAAAGAAGCAATAATCTAGCTTCCACAGGTACTGAAAACAGGAAAGCCTATTTACTTCACCTAAATATATTCTATTGAACAATTAGATCCGTATTACAATGTAGGATGAGAGTGCTAGAGTTCGAAAAGAATGTGTGGTTGTGCAAGGGAAGCAATTACACACAGCACTTGTCTGCTCCCAGGGCTTAAAATGAACCATTAAAAACTGGTGCTAGTCATATCAGAAAAATTAAGCATTAATGCAAGTTTTGTTACTACTCTTGTTCTTAAAATTCACAAACAGGACTTATAGAAATATTTTACGATTCATTCATTCTTTCTCTCCTGCTTGTAAAAGTTCATAAAAAGAAAGCTTTGCTCTTTCTTCTAATACTAATGAAAGTAACAAGATACAGGGTTCTGCTAACTAACTGAAAAACACAGGGTTTTTTTCCTTTAGTTCTCTTTTACAGTAGTTTTAGAGACTGCTCCCAGCAACAGCAGGGAGACTGAAACTTGAGAACTGATGCCTCTCTGAGGAAGGGGGTGAATTATTCCCATAGATATGCTTCGAAAGAAAGCTATAGGTACACAGGCATTAAGCTCTTAACATGGCCTTTTAACAACCCTAAGCCACTGAAATTTTTAACACATTACCACTAAAACAAAGCCTTACAGTTGCAAGATATTTAAAAATAGATATTTAAAACGGCACCCTCCAGAAATGCTGGATGGGATTTTCCTTCCTGCAGGAAGATGAATGTTATGGCCTTCAACATTTGACAGTATCCTTTAAATAGAAAGTGCTTTCAAATCCTCCTGTATCTGTGGTATATCATAACACAGTGCCACTACCTAATAATTCATCTCTTAGTTGTGGAGGACAAAACAATTGCATGTCAAAAAGAGGAGGCAGATAAGGAAAAGATTCATTTACCCGAGCTATAAAATAGACCATTCAATTTTGATAGCTGTGAATTAAGTTAGACAATAAATCTGCAAGTCAACCCCAAGCAATGTTCATAGTATTCTGACAGAATTATACGGTTTAAACTTCCTTCTAGCAACTGAGTTAACCTATGATAAATACTGTGGGTTTTTTAAAGGTAGAAAAACAGAGCAAAACATATCTTTACTTGCCATGTTTCAGAGTCAATAATGTTTCTTTCCTACACTTGCAAATATTTAACTAAGTTCTCCAGATAACAAAGTAGTTACAAAAACATGCACTGCAGAAAAACTCTAAATCTAAGTCTTTCCAATTTCGTGATAAATTAAAACCAAATAAATTGAAACAACTGAGATGGTGCATTTAAAACCATCTAAAAAAGACATCTTACTAATATCTCATACTTCGGTGTACTACTTACAACCCCATAAAATATATCTGTCCAATGGTAAAACCGAACAAATTTGCTCTGCTGCCCTGGTGAGACCACACCTGGAATACTGTGTCCGGTTTTGGGCTCCCCAATTCAACGGAGACGGGGACCTACCAGAGAGAGTCCAACGGAGAGCTATAAGGATGATTAAGGGATTTGAACATCTCTCCTACGAAGAGAGACTGACAGAACTGGGGCTGTTTAGCCTTGAACGGAGACGGCTGAGAGGGGACCTTATTAACATATATAAATATCCGAGGGGTGGGTGTCAAGGGGAAGGAGACAATCTCTTCTCAGTGGTGCCCGATAATAGAACAAGGAATAACGGGTTTAAGTTAGAACACAGGAAGTTCCACCTCAACACGAGGAGAAATTTCTTTACTGTGAGGGTGAAAGAGCACTGGGATAGGCTGCCCAGAGAGGTTGCGGAGTCTCAAAATCCTCCTGGTTGCGTTCCTGTGTGGCTGCCCTAGGGGATCCTGCTCTGGCAGGGGGGTTGGATTAGATGATCTCTAGAGGTCCCTTCCAACCCCTGACATTCTAGGTTTCTTGATGCTTATTTTCATGAGCAAATAAAGAAACAGGTTTTGCGAGTAGCTGCCAAAATTACATTAATTTCACCACAAGATATTAACCCCAGTTTTATGAAAAAAAGGAAAACCTTATGCATTACTCTCACTTTTTTAATATACTTGTCTGAAAGTAGAACATTGTTTCAACATGTCATTTTCTTTAAGCAAGGAGATTAAAGTACCTTTGCTAATTGTTGGCAGTAATTAAGCAATGTTAGGAAGATGGACACTCAAAACAGGCAAATTTAGTCCGTGGGGTTGGTTTTTTTGCAGTAACAAATAAAACACTTTTTACAAAGTCTACTTACCTATCAGGTACCCTTGGAGCAAAGCAAGAGGTTGTAGAATGCACACAAAGAATATTTTCGGCACCAAGAGCCTTGATTTTAGCCTCCACTGCTTCCATGTCTGTCCGTAGCTCATCACCTTCTAATACATTTTCTATTACCACAGGCTCAAAACCTGATCAAAAAAAAGCAAGACTTGAATGTACATCATCCATTCTCTAATTCTGGGTTTTCAGTTCCAGTTTGGATTTTTAGTTTCAGTTCCCGAAAACATTCTTGCGTCTGTCGTTTTAACAGATTCTTCCAGACTTAGATTAAGAACACAGATAAAAAAATAAATAGATTAGTGTACAAGTTCCATATAACTATAAACTAGAATAATATTCTTGTTAAATACTGGACTCCAGGAAAAAAAAGCTTACCTGACATTCTTTGCATGCAATAGCAACAGCTTTGAAGACTGTTTTAAAAACAGATTAATCTCTTCTCTCCCAATTAAAAAGTAAGTGTTTGAGTGACATTCTTGTAAAACATTAGCACACTAAACCAGACTCTCTACAGAAGGATGCTATTAGATGTGGCAATGCAATAATGATGACTATGAATAGGCTTTCATCATAAGCCTCTGTCTTACTCAATCTATAAACCTCCAAGTTACTTCTTAAAAGATAAAACTGTCCATGTTTGACCTCATTCTGAAGGTGAACTTTGTCATCTCATAAAATCCAATCTTTTTCCCAGGTCTTTCATTTTTTTAAATTTCCACTTCAAGTTTGTATTTAAGATGTACAACAGTTGAACCTCATAAGGTTTTTCTCAAGGACACATATGAGAAACATTTGGAAAAAAGGAAGTTATCCCCTTCTAAATGTTGGAACGTTTCCAGTTTTGGAACGGGCAACTCAGGAGGGATGTTGAAAAAACAGAGAGGGTCCATCTGAGGGCTACTGAGATCGTTGCAGTATAGCACGCACAGCTTAGAAAGAAAGGCTGTAAGAGCTAGATTTTTCAAACCTGAAGAGGCTGAGGAGAACATCTAATAGCAGCCCCCGACTACATGAAATGGCCTCTGGGCCCCACAATTTCAGAAGGATGTGAAGTTCCTTGAATGCATCCAGAGGAGCAACAAATCTGGTGAAAGGGCTGAAAGGCATGTCCTGTGAGGAGGGGCTGAGGACTTCGGGCTTCTCTGGTCTGGAGAAAAGGAGGTTGAGGAGTAACCTCACTGCTCTCTGCAGCTCCCTGAGGAGGGGAGAGGGAGGGGCTGAGCTTTTCTCCCAGGCATCCAGCAATAGGACACATGAGAATGGTTCAAAGCCGTACTAGGGGAGATTCAGAGTGAATTTTGGGAAGTATTTTTTACCGAGAGGATGGCCAAACATTGGAATGGGCTTCCTAGAGAGGCAGTCAATGTCCCCAGCCCGACAGTGTTTAAGAGGCATTTGGACAAAGCCCTTAACAGGCTTTAACGTGGTCAGCCCTAAATTGGTCAGACAGTTGGACCAGACAGTCCTCGTAGGTCCCTTCCAACTGTTCTGTTCTATTTCATAGGATGTAAGAGGAAACAGCAGCAAATTTTGGCTTGAGAGGTTCAAAATAAACAGCAAGAAAATACTTTTTCTTTTTTTATATATTTTTTGTTTCGTTCAGAGGACGGTACTGCACTGGAATGGCTATCCAGAGAGGTTGTAAAATCTCCATCCTCACAGATTTTAAAGATTCAGCTGGACAAAAAATGGTTGACCTAACCTAGCAAAGAAACAGTTTTGTTTCTTAAAGAGGGAAGCCTGTCATGGTAGTTGCTCAAATTTCTAGCTTATAAATAAATAAATAAATAAATAAGGTTTTGTTTACAGAATAAAACGGTGGAAACCATATATTCCCTTATCCAATCAGGACTGGTAAGGCAGCAACTTCATGTAGCTCAAGTCACTTTCTTAAAAAACCGAGAGATGTTCAGTTTAGTGAGAGAAAGTAAAGGACAGCAGGAGGGAAAAGAGTGATTTCCAAAGCAGTGTAATACGGCAGCAGCTCTGTCAATGCTTCCTTCATGGCTCAACACCATATCTTAAAACTGACACGTAAGCCTCAAAAATCACAGAAGAACTTGGACTAGAATGATTTACCAACATTGTTAGCTCTAGCCTGGTTTTCAGTCAGTGATCTAGAAGATGGAGATTGCATTTAATAGATAGTTGTTAGGTATCTGCTACCTGCTTCTCGTTCTTTTCATGATGTGATAGCTATCTGTTTACTCAAAAAATAAACAGATCAATTTTATTCCCTCAAAACCTCCTTACAAACATAATTTTGTTAGCCTGACATTCTAAACTGAGCATAATATTCTGAAAGCATAATACTCTTATAAACTGAGCATAATATTCTTATATCCATGTTCTATTTGTTCTGATCTGACTCCTTTTAAACACCTCTGCACCTTATCCTGACAGAATTCAGTCCATGCTTCCAATTGTTTAGTCATTTTTATCTAATGAGTCTTTAGTACAAAAAATAAATCTGTCCTAGGAACTAGGACCAGAATCTAAGCCACCACCTGCAGGTATGTGCACTGAGACGGAAAATTGTGGTCTCCCTTACTCGCCCTTTCCTTGATCCCATGCAGCTGTCTGCAGGAGGGGACAGCTTCAGTGCAGGGACAGACTTCTACCTTTACCTTACTTTTAGTCCAGTAAAAGAAATCAAGGTTCGAACCGAGAACGGCACCGAACTAATTTCCTGAGTGAGCTGAGTGACACAAGATTAAAAACAAATAGGGCAGCTAACACTTGCCAAGTTCTACAAGAAAAGAATGTGCAAATCAGACAGCTTGTCACCTTCTGATTGCAATTCCTAAGACACCTCCTTTTTGCGTAGATCTGAGAGAGAGGCTTGAACCATGAGCCTTGGCTCTACATAATCACAGCAAACTGGGCGTCTAACTCAGAGTGAACTATAACTTCCTTAGTATTGTGTTCTCTGTTGACTACTGAATACACCTCCATACCTCAGCATACACTTACAATTTATTAGGCATTAAGAAGACAATTCACATGTGCGATGGCATGTTAGAAATCATGAGTGTACAAATAAAGCACTTAAAACTACTACACACTAGGCCTTTTCCAGATCTTACTGCAAGCATATGAGTTTATCACTCTTCTAGACGGAGTCATACGAATACACTGTGTAATCAGTCAGCTCCTTCTTACCTGCAGTTATCATTGACTTAAAGCAAGATTTCTGGTCTATACGTGGCCAAATAATGTATTTTGCCTTTGGTCTCTTGTGCCGCAATGTTAAAAAACACAGAGTTAGACTCATGCCAGTTGCCATAGGAACCACAAAGCAGCTGGTCACTGTCCGGACACCTGCACAGAAAAAGCGAGTCAGAAAATAACTCATGGCATGCCCCCAAAACCGAGATATTTTCAGATTTACACCTACCAGCCAGCTTTAGAACATCCAGAACTACCGAATTAGTAAGTTTGTTCAAAAGGCTAGACCCTGCAGCTTTAGGCTGGACTGCAGAAATATCACCCGACCTTCCAATTCCATGGATCAACCTAAACAAAAAAGGTTGAAAACATATATCAAGTTTTTCACAGAACAAAGCAATAGTTCTTCTCACTCAAGATAATTTAATTTGATCAACAGTTGTGGAAAATGCTGTATCCAATGCAACATCAACATCTGCCATAATGAGTTCCAACCTAACAAAGTACGTATATCCATAAGAAACCGTCTTTTTTGTTTAACAGTAGATTAACAATGTTCCAGTATGAAACCAAAGACTTTGAGAGGATCCACAGTAGCAACAATGTTAGTATGTGGCAGGCTCCTTTTTAAGCACACCTCAGCACTTCTTGATGTCTGTTAAAGTAGCATTATAAAGGCTGACATATTCAGACACACAACTCCAAGGAAAACAATCAGTTGCCTACAGTGTAGCATACCACAGGCATAGTGACATTATACAGATACTCCCATGGCAAATACTTCATCTCCACAGGGTAAAGAAAGAATATATACTGTCACAAAATGTCCTGAAAGACAGGTTACTGTATCACTTTGCCCATCTTTTTCTACATCCTCATTTCATCTGCCTCAGTCCGCTATTCAGTATTACATATCATGCAATACCATCTCTCTCTGCATTCTGTTTATAAATTAGACTTATAAAGCGTTCATAAGTTATACTTATAAACTGTGTTTGGGAATGGTGGATGCTACTCAGCCCCTTTCAGAAGCAGAGGATCCTGAATTCACTTATAAAATAAGCGCTCACAGAACTAACTTTAGCCATGTCTGAAACGCAGGAGCTGCTCAAGTAAGCTAGTAACAATACACATCTATTTCTGGCTTTAATTCTCTTTTTGTCTTGTGAATAGAGTAAAATGCAGTCTGATGAGTGTGTGGAATTCAGTACTTTCTGCACCGTTTTTTTACAGCTTCCTTTTCGCCCCCATTTCATGCGATAGGTCAAAATCAACAACAGTCTGATAATTAATTGAAACTT
The DNA here is from genome assembly GCF_000703405.1 of Apaloderma vittatum. NCBI lineage: Eukaryota > Metazoa > Chordata > Aves > Trogoniformes > Trogonidae > Apaloderma > Apaloderma vittatum. The sequence continues at coordinate 39,380 of NW_009711957.1, forward strand.
GCATGCAACTCACTCCACCAAAAATATTTTCTCCACTCATTTCTGCTGCTATGTTCTTAATAGCTTTCTCATACTAGCACTTTTTCTTTTCTACACATACATACACCTTCCTAAGGAGCAATCCTCCCTAAGAGTTGCCCTTAGAATTCAGTAACATGAAAGACAGCTTGGGAACCATCTCCCGCTACCTCCATCACTCCTAAAGTTACCTGTAGAACATACTACAGAAGTAACTGGAGTGGAGGATGCCGCTACAGCTTTCCTTGATATTGCTGACGCTCACAGGTGAAGGCAAGATGCCGGGTGACAGAGCTGTGTCAGAACCACCGTAGCTAAATGCCAGCCCAGGCTCTCTCTGGCCAGAAGCTGGGCACGGTCTCTCCAGCACTGTCAGAAAGCAATACTCCCTTGCACACTCTCTCGTGTGACCCTCTACCTCCCTCACCACACATATCCTAGATTAGAGAGCAGAACAGAAAACAAACAAGCCAAACTGATGTATTGTTTGCTTTCTTCACTAATTTTTCATGGTACTGTGGGGCTTCTGAAAGCCATTAACCCTAAGTAATTGAACCTGCATATGGCAAAGTTTACTAAAATTTTAGTCTCTAATATGCTTTCATGTTAATCAGTCAAGTAGAAACGTTCCAGGACATTTCACTTTGTTTCATTCCTGTTAGATAATACACCATAGCAAAGTACTCAGCAGAGAACTCTATGCAAAAAAACCCCAAAACAAACGAAAAAAAATCACCCCAAACCCTGAAGAAATTAATGCAGAGCATCCAACACACCCATCAAGTGTCAGAAGGGCTACATGCTATTAAAAGCTCTTCTTATCTTTATAGACCTCCTCATATAAAACATATTATAGATGAGCTGTATTTTCACGTGCGTATCAGCTAACCACATTATTATAAAGATATTATTGAATATAACAAATACAAATAACTGTTCACTAGGAAGATTTTGTACTTCGTAACTACAATACGCAGTAGATTTTAATAAAATACAGATGAAAAGTTCTCCAGTATTAAAAAAGGCAAGTAATGCATATATTATTTTAAAACAGGAAGATGTCTGCTTCCCTTGCACACAGTCAACTCAACATCTTAAGCTTCTGCCAGTTCTACCAGTTCAGCACACAGGATATAATCCTGACAAAAGATTTTTCTTTCATTCAAGATCTTCCAATGAGATACAAATGAAAATTCAATACAGAAAGTTGTACCAACTCAATATTGCATTATATTGTTTTTCTCAATTACTATCAAGGACTCAGATAACAGGATACAACAAAGTACGCCATTTGAAAGCATTAATAACAAATCTGAATAACTCAAAATCACCAGTAATGTGTACCTGTAATGCCTTCGGGCAACTAGTCCCGACGCCACTCTTCCTTCCCTCTCACCCACACCACAGTTGCCCAGAAAGTTATTGCTATCCATTATAGCAAGTTCATGAAGAAACAGTTCAATGGTGCTTTCATCCCATCCGTCTTCAGGACATTTTCCCTTAATAATAATAGTATGAAGGTTACTACCAAACTTGGAAATTAAAAATGAACAAAACTTTATGCAACTTGTTTGATTAACATGACCCTTCTTTCTCATGCCAAAGAGCAGTTTGCATTTCTATTATGCTGTTTTATATTATCTAATGTTATGAATCTTGTGGAGAAGCACGCACGAACTCCGAGATGGTGGAAAATGGAATTTGCTTTATTGCAAGCAAGCACACATATTTATACTTATTAGCAAGAAGCACTATTTGTGGGTTACAAACAAGAGACCAGACTATACAGCCAGGGTTGGTATTAGCTCGTGTGCTCCTTCAATCACTCTCTTATCACACAGGGAGAACAGACTTTCCCAGGTCTGATTTGATCATACTCTCCGCTTCACTCCCATGCACATCTTGGATACAAGAAGCATCTTATCTGTTCACTCTCACGGACAAACTCCCAACATGACCTATACTCAGCTGGTCAGGGTCTCTTTTCATTATTAGCAAGCAAGAGTTATGTACTTGTTTAGAAAAGAGCTCAAGTAGAAAGTCTTAATTCTGCAACACAGTGCTGCCGGCACAGCTAACTGTAAAATGTAGGGTATCCATAGAATCTGTATTCAGAGAAAAGTTAAATAATGATTTTTCCATATTTTAAATACATCTACGTTAGCATATCCTGATACTAAAGTAGTTGGAATAGTTTTCACTTTCAAGTGTTCCTTAAGGTACATATAAAGCCACTGCAGCAAACACATGTTAATTACTCCCTAGAAGCCTATAGACATAGTCTCTAGACAAGGATCCACTAGGAATTCAACAGAGAAAACTGATGAAAGGGTGATAAATAGCATTACAGAAGCAAAAATATTAATTATGAGCAGAAGGGAAATAGTTTCACTTGTAACACACCTTCCTATCTTCTTGTTTTCCTTTCTAGATTATCTAACAGGCAAGGAAACCATTTACAGAACACAACATGTCAAAGCCTGCAACCAGAGACATAGAATCATAGAACGGTTTGAGTTGGAAATGACCTTAAAGATCATCTAGTTCCAACCCTCCCACTCTTCACTGCATTAATTTGCACCCATATTTGCAAATTTTAAAAAAGATTCTCAGAGAAAAGGTACACAGAAACCCATGAAGCACTACTATGGCAGCTCAACAGGCCAGAAAGGTTTTTTTAGGTGTCCCAATAACAATGAAACAAATTCTTATAGTTACTTAATTTCTGAAGCTGCTATGACAGCAAAGTTTCAAACCGTGGATGATGTGACAAAGGATGTTCAAGAACCAGAATGCCCGAGAAGTCACTGACATTGACTTTTGTACATCCAAGACAAAGACACCTTATAGGTCTAATTTTTTATCTCGTGTAACAACACGTTAGTATCTTGCTGCTTTAAAAAAAATCCTGTAACGGCTCTCTGGGTCTGTCTCGGCAAACGCACAGCCTAAGGCGGCCTTTTGTTTTTCCCTCTCCCAGATGGGGGCTCCCTAAGGCCTCCGCCACTAGGGAACGGCTCCGAGCTCCCCGGAGCCCGCTGTGGCCGGGGCCGCGCTGCTCCGCCC